>NW_024582456.1:668441-680223 GCF_018398535.1 Haplochromis burtoni
GGGGGTGTCACACAATGGGGACACTTTGTCAGATCTGTTGGGGATGCACTGCGGTAGGCAAAGGGGTTGCTTTGATCTTGGCGCGTATGCTCACCGGAGTGTGCCATGTCTGAAAACTGATCTGCTCTTTGACTTTGTCCTCCCAAAACCATCGAAGGATCTATTATCTTTTCTCTGGGAAAAAAAATCAGATAAATAAAAGCTAATACTTCATTTATGTCGTACATTTTGTGACGGAAAGGGCCAAAATTCCTGTCCGGTGGAACTAACAGCCGAGGCAGATAATATCTTTGTCTTTGTTATTGTCTCTCCATTGTATTGAAGATAAATGGGCTGTTAACAGTTGGTGTGTGTGTGCATGTATGCATGCAAGTGTGCATCTGTGTGTCTCAGTGAGCTTGGACAGCCGAGTGTTTGTAGTTTTTGTAGTCTTTAGGGCCCCTGGTGGGTGTGCTCACTTTAAAGGGCCCAGTGAACTGTGAGGACTTGAGACATGAGCCTGTGCTGCCCAACTGGCCCCAGGACACGGGTTCACCCAGAGAATGTGAGCTGAGCGGGGGAACTGGGCCGAGACGAGCTCCCACAAGCCTCCGCTCCATCCCACAGCCGCCCCAGCAGAGAGAGACTCTACCGTCGCCCGTCAGAGGGGAGAATCTACCTTACTGCGGTGACTCACTGGAATCTCTAACTCTACCATCTTAGTCAAAGCTATATTCTCTTCTTTTTTAAAATTCTACATTTGTGGTACACACTTGAATTAGTTATGATCTTGTAGTTATGTTTCATCTGTGTGTAAATCACACTGAAATTAAGAAAAGAGATCACAGCAAATGTTTTTCTACACTGTTTCAGCGATCTTTTAGCAACTTGCAATAATCCATGTCATTGATTTTCCTGTTCTTACCCAGTCAAAGGTAAGACCCATCGCTAGTGACACATCCTGACACGCATGTTCACATCCTCAACAGACCAAAACCAGCAAGTAGTTGATCCTACTAAGTATTTTGTATATAGCGGCCTGACATGGCCATTGTATGAGCCAGTGACATTATCGCTATGGTATAAAATTAACCAGCTCAATAAATTCATGTTCTTTTTACATTAATAAACAACTACATGATTAAAAATGGTAATATTTAGTTTATAAGTTTAAATTTTCAGATGGTTAAACATGACAGTGTAATCCATCTATAAACATTTATGTGGATATTAAAAAAAAACTTGTAACTTGTGTTTTAAAGAGCTTCTAATTGGCAGGTGGAGTTGCCATAAATAATCAGTGATGAATGAGTTTGCCACATGACTTTTGCTTTCACTTCTTATTTACATTCATTTTCGCCTGCTTGTTGGTTGGCTTCAGGCACCAAAACTACTTTCTTAGGTATGTGCATCACAGGACTGAACAAGGAAACTTTGTACATATCTGTAGGTTCCAACAGCTTTGGTATCCACTAATTATTAATAAGACCAAACACCAAAGCCATATTTGGTGCTCATTAACAACTTCGTGCAACAGTAGTTATCATGTTTACAGATGGTGTATTATGATACCATACATAATATAGGCTATAATTCATAAAACAAATATTTATTAAACAAACTAATATTAAAAAAAAAAACTTTTTGGTTTGTTTGTTTTTGTTTTGAGGTGATAGCTATGGACCAGTGATGGCTTTAACACAGAGATAATACAGAGTTCAGAGGAAAACAAGACAGACAAGGAAGTCCAAGTTGAAATTACGTGAAGTATGGGTGTGTAAAATTCTGATTAGCTGCTGGAGGTGGGTGGATGGAGGAATGGGGAAATGCATGGAAAAATAAATGATAACCAAAAATAAATAATAACCTTCATTGTGAGTGGAAACGGTTACACACAACTGTGCTATATAGGTCAAAGAAAAAAATTGCAACATAATTAACGATATGTCCATGTAATTTCGTTCCTTGCTAACAGTAACTATTTACTAAAGAGTTACTTAACTATTAATTTTCTAATGACGAGCAATTATTATTACAATGTGTGACACAGTCTATATTTGGAACTGGCTTTTACAAACTGAAAACAAAAAGTACAAACTTGGAGCTGGGCGTGACATACGTGGTGGGAAACTTAAGGAAAGAAAGAACAGTTCAAAATTTGCCTTGAGATTTGATGACAATGACGAAAATGAGAACATTATTTGAATTCTAGTATACTTAGGATAAGATTAAAATTAGATGCACTCATATGATTGGAATTGACTAATTGTATCGATTCTATAACTGGAAAAAACATAAATAAGACATCGTCTCCTTCTACTGACCAAAATGTATTATTTCAACAGAAGACAAAATAAAGTTGTTTTTTATTCTTGTCTTCAGTTATAGTCTCAAATGTATTGCACTGGTATAAAATGTATTTTCTAAGCTACATATCCATTGCAGCGGTTGATTCAGGGTCAGCTGACTGGCTTGGATGAGGCTGCATTCATTCAGCGAAGGCAATTGCAGTTTTGAAGATAATGTTTTTAAGTAAAACGCCTATTATCCTCTTCTCAAAAACACCTTGTACATAAACCCACCCTATCATCTGACGTCCTAATCTGAATATGTAATCTGATACAGAAAAATGTGCACATTTTCCCCAGAAAACTTGTTAAACTCCTGACACCAGTGTACCGTATATGAGGGTTTATTTTTAGCCATGAAGATAGTTTGAGGAAGCCCTTATAGACTGCACCCTCCTAAGAGAGAAAAACTGAGACTGCAGAAGCAAAGCGAACCCCAGCTGAGTGTTGATATCAGGTTATGATGTTTGCTGTTTTAACATGAGCCTCTCTCTCTCTCTTTTTTCTTCCTTTCCTCTTGTTGTTTCTTCTCCTCTTCAAGGGTAGGCAGGCAGACAGAGCCTGGAGCTGGATCTCCCCAGCTGGGATCTTAGGTTAAGCTCCAAAGAGAAAAATACCAGTGTTATTTTTTTGGTGCATTTCCTTCTGCGTTGTTCATTTTTACATTATCCAGTGGACAAATCCCTTCACATGGCTTTGTTGTTTGAAGAATGGACTCCAAGACCCTTTAATGTAACCGTTTTTCTGACTGCGGTTCATGCTAAGGTCAGAGGTTATAAAAATACTGTCAATATACACTGCTGAGCCGTGCCCCCTTAGTGTCATTTAAAGGCATAAATCTACACCACAGAACATAAAGGGGGGGTAGCTTTCTGTTGTATTCTAACATTTAAAGACAAAAATGGGGAGAAGACAAAAAAGCAACACCAGGATTTTCTTGGAGTTTGATCCGAGGTTTGACAGATGCCAATAAAGGGGCATTTAAATATTTAAGGAACAAAGTTTGCAAGTTGTCTCTTGGGTGCAGTTATAGGGTGGAGGGTGGGGGGAATTGTGTGTGTGGGGATCAGTTGATGCAGCCTCAGCTCTCCACGGAATAGCTAAATGCCAGGCAGGCAGTGTGGATAGTTGGGAGTCATCACGGCTAGGGTTACAGTGTGAATTAAAGCTGACACTAAGAAGCGCTCCTCACAATGACCTGCAGAAAAAGGCAGACAAAAGAGTCTTTTTTAAAGCGGGACAAAGGGGAGGTTAGTGGAGATACCTGAGCCCGAGCTGGCCTAGTCTGCGTGTCTGTGGAAGGACGAATGGCTGGTGCCGCGGGACCACCACAGCTAAAAGCTGGCAGGGAAGGAAAACACACTGGAAAATGCATTCCTGCATAGCCGTAACACCAGCAGAAAGGAGTATGACACACACACACACACACACACACGGCTGCTGAATACGAGAATATGCCAAATACAAGGTGTAATTTGTAAGGCATCATTTTCTGGGTATTAATATCAGTGTTGTCAGAGTCCTGGATGGTGTTGTGCTGGGTTCCTCCACTCTGACACACACTGCACATGTTTTATAACGGATCAAAACAGAGAGATTGTCATCAATTTGTTATGCTCCCAGGGGGTACTTTGAAAAGTCTATATCAGAAATATCAGTTTCTTTGTGGTAGGATTCATTCAATCATTGCAAAAGACATTTTGAGATTTAATTTGTGGGATTTTTTTGTTTTTATCTGGCAAAAATACTTCAGAGAAAGATCCAGCGCTCTGGTGGCAACCCCAAAAGTTTTGCTGTGAATTCCACAGGAGTTTTGGAGTTTTTCATTCGCTGTCACCGTGGTCCTCAGCATGCTTTCACCTCCACCCTAATCCCCCACTTCATCCTGAAAGGCAGGATGACAGCTCTGGCTCTGGTCCTCTCCGTGTGTGTCTGTGTTCACTCCTTTTGACTATAGCAATTTGCACCTGTTCTTTGTGCAGGCAGGTTTCCCCTAGACAGGTAGAACTAATTGTTGGCGTAATTGGGATCATCACAATCAGAACACTCCAGTTAATTATTTTCCTAATATCAAACTATCCATACCCATCTCCACTCACACTGGCTTATCTAAATAATTGATACGCTGGTTGACCTTTTTTTCAGACATTAGATCATTTGCTTCTGGCCAAGCTGACAGCAGCCTGGTTGAAGTTATTGCTTTCTGCAGACATCTCCCAGGGTGCAAAGTGTCCAGACGACAGCCACATTCTTACTCTGGCACTCCGAGGATCACAGCTCACTCTGCGGATGCAGCTCACTGGACTGTTCAGAAATCCATTTGAAATACAATCTTCATATTCACCCTTGCTTTCTCTCTGAGTGTATTCATAAAACATGTCCTGAAACACAAAGGAAAAGCTGCAGTTCTTAAGATGTTTTTTTTAAAACACTGAATAGCAAATGTTATCATCCTCAAAACTTGGGTTTAGTCAGAAAATCTGCTTTCAGTCTGTGAAAAATAACAAAAATGCTGAGACTGAAACAGGTAATAGAAAGGGTCCAACCAAGTTGTGTTCAGGGTTATGACACATGGCAAAAAAAAAAAAAAAAAAATACACACAAACAACAATTTTAGGTGTACTGGAGAGCTGGATGAGAGATTACCAACATAAACACAAAATAGATCTGAAACCTTGTGAAAATGGTTCACAAAGGAAGAGCTGCAGTCTTCATGATTTGTGTTATCATAAAATCCTTTTTATCTATTAATCTATCAAAACACCACATAGGTAATAAAAGACCTTTATGTATAATTTTTTGTTTTCCTTTTGGTATGTTGCTAAATGTAATATACCAAAAAACCCCTAAAAATAATCATATATAACAGCAAATTAATGGCATCTACATTTTTAATGGTCAGTTTGTATTAACACAAGTTTCTATATTAAATGCAAAGTCTGTTACGAGCACACATTCAGACAGAGAAGCCCCAGCAGGAAACCAGCAGCTTATATGTCTCCGGTCTCTGCTGATTAACATGGATAACTTTGACCCACGGAACGAGTGAGGATTCCTGTCTAATTAAATTACTGTCAGTCTTCTAGCCTCCAAATATTGTCTTGAACTTATACCCTGCTCTGTTGCCAGAAACTGTTTACATTATATATGCTTAGTGTTTTCCCCTTTTTCTCCTTAACTATAGATTAGTTTCAGACTTCGGAATGGAGCTTAATTGCTTCGCTTTATCTACAAGTGCAAATGGCGGTTGTGTCAAATGTTTTAACCACAAAAAGGCCCAGTAATTAAATGGATGGCTAATTGCACGAAGCCAAAATGATGGCACTGTATTTTTTTTTTTTGGTGCTGTTTTGGGGAACCGATGGAACAGCAATCAAAGGAGATTTGTTTAAGATCATTCATGGTAAACCTGCTGTGTTGGCTACAAAATAACACCTCTAAAAGATTGCACGGAGTCATTTTTTTTTATGTGTCAAGACTTAATAAAAATAATCAAATAATCAACAAGTCTTAAAATTAAATACTGTAAAAGCAACCTGAGGTGGACAAGAACACATGACCTATCACACTCTGTGTTTAAGTTCAGAAACGGTGTCTGGAAAAACTTCCATAGGATATAAGAGAGTAAGTAACAGCCAAGTGCTGATAATCAAATGCATGTGATTAACTAATGATTGGGAAATGTGACCATCTGTATTGCAATGTTAAGGAGGAATGATCTTAGAGAAGAAATTTCCAAGAATTTGAGGTCCACATGTGAAAAACATTCAAAACAGTTGCCAGTCTTCCCCTCAGGGGACAGTACCTGACAGGCCTCAGTTAGCATGTTAAATGTTAAAGTTCAGGAAAGTACTAGATAACAGTATTAGATAAAGACTGAACAAGTAGGGCTTGTTTGGAAGGGTTGTCGGGAGAAATCCCTTTCTTTTCAAAAAAGCAAAACAAACAAAAAGAAACCCCGCTGTGGCAAATCAGACATGTTTGGGCACAGAACAACATTTAGTGAGAACTTGACACAGCATAACAGCACAACCCAACACCTCAGACCAACTAAACAGTGGTGGTGGGCTGATGATTTGGATTTGTTTTTCAGGACCTGGGCACCTTGCAGCCATTGGATCAACCGTAAACTTCCCTGTATACCAAAGTATTTTAGAGGCAAATGCAAGTTTGTGATACAGCTGTTATATAATGTGTTTCCAATTGCCTGGAAACCTCAATGTCGTCCTTCCACAATGCTGAGACTGATCAAATCTACATAAAACAACTATTTCAAGGTACTTTAAGATATTGCTGGAAGATGCTTCTACAAGCTACTGATTAGATTTTTCACATGTTTAAGCGTTTCAGTTTTTGTCTTGATATATAAAACATTAATATTGCCAGAGTTTGCATTAATTCAGTAAAGTGAAGTCATGATGGACAGACAGATTTCTGAGAGAGCTGGTTAAATTGTGAGTCTCACGGGTTACATCACTTATTGCATTGCTGTGGAATGAGGTGCAAAAACATGGCTGTTAGCTCTTTTTCCCCCCTCGAGCCCTTCAAAAGACCTACAGGTGGGACGTATGTGCCATTTTATCTATTTTGCATTACAGGAAAACACAGAATAAAGACCGTTTGACGATATGTCTCTCCAGCTCATAGAGAAGTTTGTGTTCACTTGTTAACATCTAGCAACAGTTCTCTTTATATGAAAAGCATTTGACTTGGCCATTCAAGACACGTCGACTTGAACGTTCTATTAAATATGCATATCTCAAGTGTCCATGTCAGATTCCAAAGTGGACAGTCTAAGATATATGGCACCATTGACCCTCATTGCTTTCCTGCTTCCTCAAGAGAACCTGCCACAGGCTGCATGCCAAATGCTTTAAAATTTAAAGAGGTGATGAAGAAACTATCCAGAGAAGACAAAAACACATCAGTTCTGCCACAATAAGACTTTCCTCTAGCTTCCTTCTAGCCTCTTCCCTCCACTTGATCTGTCTACAGTTCAACTCATTATAGCAGCCTTGTTTTTATATTACGACAGCTCCACATTCAGAGTTACGGTTGTGGTCATGGCTTTGGAAAGCATGGGAAAATCAGATGAGCCTTTCACAGCAAAAGCCCTGTGGGAATGATGAAATTACTGGCTTAGCTTCTAATAGTTTTTTTTGTAATTGCAATCATGTGTAAGTGACCAACATTATCTACATGCCAAGTTTACAAACCAAAGATCCTAAAATACTTCATCACTGTGATTGCCATGTGAACAGTGTCACAAACTGTAAGGATGAAGGAGGCTCAAGAGTGAAGGGAGAGGTTTTTCTTGTCCTTCAGGCCGTTTGCTGCCAGCAGAACACCTGCACTGCACTCAGGCTCCAAGTACTCTGAATCTGACCTCAGCTCTGTGGTATAAGGGTATGTAACTCCTTTGAAATGTCAGAATGCCACATAACTCTATTGTGCCTGACATTTCTCTTGATAGAGGCCCAGATAAAGAAATGTCTTTCTCAAAGCGGTGACTTTGACATACCTTTTTAAGTGCAATGAAGAAAACAAGAACTCCCATATTCTCACTGCAGCTCTTTGATTTTCCACACTTATTGCTAAGCAGCACGTGATATCTCCAGAGGATCTCATAAATGCTTTTGTACTGACCTTAAAACATTTGCTGACCACAAACAGAACCATGAACACCGGGGGTATTTCTCCTGAGAGTGATATTCTCTGACAGGCACACAGGTTCACTGTCTGGTCCTGTGCACTGACCTCTCAGCAGACAGTAGCACCTTCCATTGCTCCAGGCCTTCAGCCTGAAAATCTCTCCTCTGTTGGACAGATTGAGTTCCAGGACCATCTTCTCTCCTGGGACTGAACCAAGCCGGGGAACCCAGCGAGCTTTCGTGGGAGATCACAGGTGCTTATATACAAAATGGCAATTTTCTTCTTCCATAATTCCATGTTACTGCATTACCAGATCTTATCACGAGGCCAGTATCTCATTCCTGAGGTTTTAGACGTTAATGAAAGATGCTTTGCCTCCGGCCACTGGGGGCTAAATCAACAAGCCTAGGATTCCTGTTGGCCTTTGTAGAGGAATACCAAAGACAGAGAGCAGACTGAGCTGAGGTCGGAGACAAAGCACGCAGCTGAAGACGGAAACGCTATGCCCAAAACAAGCTTGTATGCAGCGTAGTAACCCCCCCTCCCAAAAAACTTTTGTCCAGACCAGAGGACTATGATATTAAGTCAGATACCATTGCACTGACACCACCTGTCACGTTCCAAACATTTAAACTGGCTGTGTAAACTGTTATATAAGTTATTATTGTTATACAGTAATGCTTTGACTGCATTTTGATCGGGAGAAGCTAAACTTTATCTCTGCACGTTATGCCTTATATACCAACTTTCAGTTGTTTAAGTAGCTCTCTCGCCTTACTTTGCCATACTTTTGTCTGATTTTTGTGTTTTTTTACGTGTGTTTAATGCTTTGTCTTTTTTTTAAGTACTAGTTGAACTTCTTCTTCTTCATTTTCCATGTCCTCCCTGTCTCACCTTTAAAACCTCTGGAGTACAAGTACCCCTGGCTTGGAATCACCAATCTAGTGCACTCTGGCAAGCCAAGTTAAAAAAATATTGCCTTTCTTATTATTCCCAGGCCACACATGATAATTATCACCGACACAGTCGCGATGTACCATCACATAAACAGAAATATTAAAAAGGACGTACTTGATCTTCGTACACTATGGTATAATAACACAAAATAAATGGCGTATTTCTCTTTTCACCGGAGAATTAAGCCATTTTGATAATTACTTTTTATGCCCTTAGTGTGCGCTGGTATGAGAACAACCTCAACAATATGTGTTGAGGATATGTAATTTCAGCCACTTAGGATCATTAAAAAGAGATCATATTGAATATCACTTCTAGAAAGGGAAAGAGAAAGCGAGAAAGAAATAAAGAAGAGATTTGTTTGTCAGTCAATTCCGACCCACTCAATCTCCTTAGCCTTGTGAAAGACGTGGCGGGGGGAGAGAAAGGGTCGGGGTCAGCTTTCTGTAAATCTTCTGATGAAATGTTGACAAAACAGCCAATTTTCTGTAATTTCGCTGCAGCCCTCTTTCAGCAGCTTACTCACTCAGAACCCCTTCATTTCAAACAGCAGCGCACCGCGACCTCTGACATGTATCTCGTCCCCGACTTCTTTGGCCTGGCAGAAAGACGTAACAGTTGTGCCTTTTAGGTCAGGTGGACGCCGTTTAAGAAGCCAGCTTCATAAAGGAGGCCTTTGTCTCTCGAGCGGGCTCTCTTGGGCCCCAGTAAAAGGATAAGAAATGTAGTTAATAGCTCAGGAGTGGCCTAATCATCAGCTGCCATTACTGCTCCAATATCAGCGGAGATGACAGACTTATCAATAACAAAGGCCCAGCTGAAGCCTCCACCGCTCTGTCATTTTGATCTTTGCTCCACTAATCAGAGCTTTCATTTGAGCTAAGCACCGGGCAGCACACCTCTCATTCTCTTCATGCTGTGCCAGATATCACTCATCTTTACAAGCCACTCTGTATTCCCCCAACCCCAGGCCACCATTTCCACAAATTGGCTTAATTTCTCAGGCAAATACATGACACATCTGAGAGCTCATTATCCTCGCAGTGGACTAACTGCTAAAACTCTTCTAGCGTTTGAAGGTTTGCCTTGAATGGCTTTGGTTGGAGTCCAGCTGATCCTTAAAATGAAATAAAGATATGTCAAACTGACTATCAATGTGCTATATGAATATTTCATAAGATTATACTGTGTTTGGCTTAATAGTGACCGCTAAGCACAAGACAATTTTAATTTAGGTTGCTTCAACAGTTTGTCCAAAATAGACTAAAGTGCAGTCATTGCACACACTATCTTTTGTAAGAAGACTCGCGATTATTAAAAAGAAATGAACTATGCACAGTATAACAATTAGTGTCATTACCCTAATTTAGTAAATTACCCTTATGCACACAACTGCATATTCTAAAGTGGATAATAAATGCATTTTAATAGCAATGCACATAGTATAATGTCAATATTTACCTTGCCCAGTCTTCCACAAACAGCTCCTCCATCAAGGAGAAACCTGAGAGGGACCGAGGGGTGCTCCCGCACCTGGACGGGCTGGCCCTTTCATTTACAGTCATGGTGAGGATCAAGCACTGAATGGCTAAGACACCTGCTATTGGGAAATATGTTCTCCATCAGTGAGCTATAGACTATTTCTGGACAGGAGGACTGGGAGACCATTGTTCTCACCAGCACCGACAGCCAAGGTATTCTGGGACTCTTGGCACACATAAAGGACAATGTGTTATTCATGTTAAGCTTGAAAATTGGGCTACTTATTCAACATTAACTAACAACCTGTTTGGTGCGAAATGATCATAATTGCGAAAAATAAATAAATAAATACAATTTTCCAATTAAAAGCTCAAATTTTGATCAAATATAATCGATGAAGCAAAACCATAGATTATGAGCGAAATCGCACAAATGTCCCTCTTTCGAAAAAAGAACAGAAATACCTATCTTTAATATAAAGTAATAACCTGGTCTCAGGCTTAACATAAAACAGTGGAGCTCCTTATTTCCACAGTTTGATACACGATATGTGCTTCTTAAACAAATCATCTGCTCTGTGCTCCTATACAGTCTTACACAGGGGGCAGGCTTCGGGGATTTTGCAATGTCATCTGGGATTAAAAAGGAGCAGCACATCAGAGCCCCGGGCCACACCACCTGGAGCCCCCTATACGATCCCCTGGCGCTGCACCACTCAAAACCAGCCCCATTAGCTTACCACCAAATAATTCCCGGTCAACCAAATGACACCGAGCTAACAAAGGCCCCATTTCAGAAAAGATTACAACTCCAACAGGAAACCCTTTGATTATGAGTTTGTTTGAAATGTTATCAATACCACGATCATTCCTGCGGATCAACAAAACCATCTCTAATCACCATACCTTGGCTGCACCTTCAGTTGTGCATCAAGCTCCTGGAAAAAAAGAGATGGGGGGAAAAAAGCAAATCATGGTCGAGGATAGAGGAGTGACTTGTTTAACAAGAAGCACGTGCAATGACAAAGCGATTCCTTTCTCTACGCCGATCACCCACCTGCACACAGATTAGGTCAGATATTCACCTGAGCTGCCAACCTGTCACTCACACTTTAAAAGAAAGAGAGAAAGAAACACACACAGTGCACATTCATTCCTCTCCACCACAAGGAGCATAGAAAGTCTTTCTAAGAGTAGACCAAAGACAGGTGTGTTTGTCCCTTTTACCAACAGAAAAACAGACACCATATCAAGTTTGATACAAAGAGCAATAATATTAACATCTGGGGAGGTTACATTTGATATTTACATGAAAGATCAAATGAAATGAGCAAAGCTTTTATGCAAAAATTATATATATATATA
>NW_024582456.1:680245-697924 GCF_018398535.1 Haplochromis burtoni
ATATATATATACTTGCGGAGCTTCTTTGAATACCGTTAAGTGCACATAAAACAGATTACAGCAGGGAAGAAATCAGTATTTCAGTGAGAGCCAAATTAAAATAGTGTTTACCTAAACTCCTCCTACACTGATATTCTTTTATACTATGTCATTATTGGTCGATTTATTAAATTAATTGTAGAATTACGACCAACAATGTTTATTTCTACTATGTGAGCCAACACTGGGCTTTATGAAACAGAACATTTCCTCATTCTGCTGAGTTCCAGTGTTTTCCTCACTCGTCCATGGGCGTTCACCACATGGCTCAAAGCCAGAGAAACACATTTACATTTTTGCACATCACTTACATTCAGTTTAGCAATTTACTATTATTATTATTATTATTAACAATAATGTCATTGTTTAAATTGGATGATTCCCTTGCTATCCCGATGTACGTTTTGAAAGCTGCGCGTCACTGTGAGAGGTCGAGATTGTGTTTCATCAATTTAGTCTCTGGCGCCCCTTTGTGGTAGAAGGGATTTAATGGTTTTTAATGCCAGATTATCGTAGATTTACCAGAAGTATTAACAAAGCACGTTGGAAAAATATAATAAAGTAAGAATATATATACATATATTATCAACTCTTATGAACGCAGAGTTGACTAAAGCTGTCGAAGCAGTTTGATCAAACGAGTCAGAGTTTAAAACACTTGGTAATAATGCAGATGTTTTGGTAATAATCTTATGCTTCTAAACTAAACAATGAAATGTGTGTGTGTGTGTGTGTGTGTGTGTGTGTGTGTGTGTGTGTGTGTGTGTGTGTGTGTGCATCTTGGGGGCGGAGGTGGGGGTCTCTACACAGCTGGAAAGTACCGGTATAACTTGATTCTAATAAAGCAAACGATAGTTTTACCAAATTTACAAGATTTACTTTATAGAGCTTAGCAAAAGTGAAAGCACGCGAATCTGACGTACACTGCCGCGTTATGGGCGTAGACGTATAAGAGAATGTATAGCCACGTTATCTGTAGAAAACAATCAGAGCGCGACTGTGGGTTACTTTACATTTATTTTTCCGCCTGTGCGCGTCCTCCATCACGTTCTATACTGGGAACACGATGTTACAGTATGCAACGCTGACATGAAGCAAGGGAGGGGCTGCTGCAAACCACGCTGATAGAATGAATGTAAAGAGCCTAAAGAACACTTCCTGTTGATGCAAAAATTGCAGCAGCAACTGTCTGACACATCTGGACTAGAGAGGGGGGGAGGCCTGGCTGTAGCGTTAGCGAACCACTGAAGGGAATGGACAACGTTTAATGCTAATCTGCAAGACGGTGAGTTTGGTGGACTTAAGATCTGGCATGGACTGGTGACCATAAATACGCTTGTAAAGTCGGCTCTTCTGTGCTCTCGCAGTGTGAATAATGAGGAGTTATTACCCGCGACCGCTAGCAACTAATTGCTAGTTAACGTTAGCTCCTAGCTAGCACTGGTCGCTACTGAGCGGTTGCTCCTAAAGCTAGTTCTGTTAGCATAAGCTAACTAGCATGATACCGCTTTCATATGACAGCCTACATAGTTTGTGCCCGTGTTCGACGTTGTTGCCTAGTTAAATCGTGTGAGGGTGTCAAGCTTTTTTAAAGCCACAGAAAACGTGTTCAGCTCGTTAGCTTACACAGGAATAAAGTCTCTTTGAAAGTTATGTATTTTATTCTGGAATAAAGCTCGATTCTAGGGTAGCTAATGTGGCTAGTTAGCCGCTGCTTGAGCGGTGCTTGATACTTTTGGATGTCTCGGCCCGGTGAACTGAAGCAAATTTGTAACCCACCTTAATCTAACTAGAAGATACCGCAGAAGTGAGAAGCAGGGGAGATGTAAACAGAAAGCCGGTGGCTGTAAATTGTCAAGCTAGCGCTAACATTAGCTGCTCCGCAGAGTAGACCCCCCAATCAGTAACTATCAACGAAGCGTTTGCATTAAAGTTTGAGACACCCTGCATTGGCTCCGCAATGGAAAGACATGCATGTGCGGTTAGATAGGCGCTGCATGCTAATATTCTCCCATGCACATACCAGGGTGACACAGGTAAAGGGAGCTCATAATAAGTTAACGCACCAAATTAGCTGTAACGGTACGATTTATTTTTGACCCTATTGTTCGTTCCCAGGGTGGCATCGGTCCCCCATTTATTTTACATATCAGATAGTAGCCTGCATCTAATTTCGTTTTCATAAGGGAGGTTTTAAACATAAAGACTAAAGAACATATCAATGTAGCAGGGCTCTTTGGAAAAGTCGGTGCCTACTAACTCATAGTGATGTTACAACTGTGAAGGGCAAAGTGCAGAGACATCATGGCGAGCTGTCAGACACATTATAAGGAATACCTGGGTTCATTGTCACCAAGCACTTGTGCTTATTGCTGTTGTCTTATATTTTCCATTTAAATGTGTTGATAATTTACAAAGAAACCACCAACTTGTGTTATTCGTTAATAACTATATCGGAAAACAGTAGTAATATCATATATATTACGAGTCATGTTAGATCAGAGTGGGACTAATACAGTTAGAGTTGGCAATATGGTTTAAACCCGCCCAACTGTCCGCTTTTGTTTTGTTTTTTTTGCTTTGCTTTCTGTTTTGGAGAAGCAGCAATATTGCGTTATGAAACACAAGACAGTTAGCAGGAGAGTTAGCTGTGTACATTGTTATATGCTAAAACAGCTCTGTGTTGTAACCTGGTCATTTAGAAGATTATTGGGGCAATATAGTGACTGCCTGTAGTAATTTTGTCTGTTTCAGTTACATTACAGTGCCATGCAAATTTCATAATAATAATAATTTCTCCACTGTGTTTTTGTCATGATTTGTGATGTTTATCTCTCAATTCGTTATATAAATGTTACTGTGTTGATGTTCTTTTATATTATAACCTAAACTCTAATATTTTCTCATGCATTTCCTTAAATTGTCTTATTAAATTGTACAGTATTTATAACAAAGTAAAATGTAGACATTCGATAACTGCTTTGCTACCATCAGTAGTTGTAACAGTGTAAGAACTGTAGATTTGCTCCAGGTATAAATACAGTGTAGTGAAGTGATGGCTCAGCTAATTGCTGCTGGTCATTAAAAGTGCTGTTCATATGATGTAGAAAATTTGTCAGGGAATGCGTGACAACTGATCCAGAAAAGGAAAAGTCATAAAGTATTGTTGTTTGTGTGAACTGGGTTGCCCTTTAACTAAACCTGGCACAAACAGTTTGTGCAAATTTTACTGGACAAGGTTGTGTGTGGATCAATAATTGTTGTAACACTGCAATAGCGATAAAGATTATACTGCTTGAAACCCTGTTTATTCCCCCTAAATGATGACGCCTTTGTAAGGAAAATGCATTTGTGGGTTGAGCTGCTGAGTCAAGGATGTTGGTTGCACCCATGAAAAACTTGACAGAGTGGTTTTTCTCATAGACTACCTCCAGAATTTGGGAATGGAGGGGGTTGAATGGGTTTCCTGCAGTCCTGACCCGAATCCCGTTAAACACTTGTGTGATAAACCTGGGTGTGCAGTTTGTGCCAGAGTGATCAACACAGCCCCTCTGGCTGTCCAGGTCCAAGTACCTGGTACCAGGTAATTTTTTAGTACCTGCTTCTTGGCCAGGTTTCCAGGGAATCCAAGCAGGTTCTAAAATGTCACGTCGTCAGACTGCACCGATTAGCTGGTCAGTAGTGTCACTAGGATGAGTCATGAGAGCGTCTAGTTGACGAAAATCAAAACCGCCATTTTTGTTTTCCGTGAGTCTGATGAAAAGCCACAGACCAAACACCAGGTATGTTCTTGCCTTGACATCCACCTTTTTTGTAACATTCCTGTCGCATATTAATTATGTCGCGGCATGCTCCTACACGTCGCCATGATAATGACCGCACCAATCAGGAGGCACTAAATTGTAATGGAAAACCAGTTGATCTGAGAGGAGTCGAGTCCATCCAAGTAGGTACTAATTTAAAATGGCCTTTAATGAATTGTAGAACTGCCAATAACTCTCATTTCTTCATATTTTAATAATCCAATCTAATAAACAACACCAAACAAGAGTCAATTACAGAATAAGCCGTTTGGCACTGGCAGAGAAGATTTGCCAAGTTTTTCATGGGTGCAACGCATATACTTATCTCTGCTGCTCAACCCAAAAATTCATTTTCTATAGGAACCATTTAAGAGGAAATAAGCAAACTTTCCAAAATTACAAGATGTATTGCAAAGAAGCATTGTTACAGTAAAGAATTAATCCACTAAACACAAATATCCTTACCTTTTGTGCTAAGGTTAGTTACTCCTAACTAAATTCTTCAGCTGCTGCTTGTAGTGAATGCATATGATGAAAAAGGAACGATAACATTAACCTCCTCGTATGTTATCTGGAATCTTATCTTTGGGGAGCACACTGTCACTAACAAGTCATGTGAATGCTTACATTGCTGTATGATTGTGTTAGTCAATTGTTCCTCATTAGTGGTTTATGAATGTAAGTACTTTGTGTGTGTGTGCGGGGGAGTGCAGTAAGATTATAGATATGGATGGTTTCTACTATAAAGTTTTCCACTTTGTTCATCTCATAAGCATGTGAGTAGGCAGAAACGAAGGATGAGCATTTTCTTGAATTCCACTTATGTACTGCAAACAAATTTAATAAGCGAAGACACCCAAAGGCTAAGCATCCAATATTTAGCTCTGCTTTCTGATATTTTACTAAGCCTTAACGTTTTTCAGAATGTGCCTTATTTTCACTCCTAAGAGTCTCACATCGTACCCTCCCCTAGGTGTATCACAATCTAGTTTACTTTTGTGTGTGTGTGTGTGTGTATGTATATATATATATATATGTATATATATATATATATATATTAGTTTATATATATTTATATATATATATATAAGATTATATATATATATATATATTTTTTTTAAATCTCATTAAAAATGCTCCCCGAGCCTTTTGCTTGTGAGGCACTTCTGTCCTGATGTTGGAGAAAGCATACAGTGTTTGCCTGCTGACTTAGACTTTTAGTGAAATGGCAGCATTTTAGAATCCAAACTTTGTGTGACATCTTTCCATCACTGTTACGCTGATGTTTTGGTTATGTAAAATATCCCTTTCTTTTTTACCTGCCTACATGAAGCAGCTGTATCAGATTGGTCTATTACCAGACAAGGAACTCGAGCCACAGATGTAATTTTTGAGCTGAGTTTAAACATTTTCAGCTTTCCCATGTGAGCCAAGCATGTGACCCTCACTCAGCATGTGCATCTCAACTACTGAGCATGCATTCTTTGGCTGCCCTTCCACTTGGCTCCTTCTCACATGCATGCTGTTGGCAGCCATTGCTAGAATCTTTTTTTTTTTTTTTTTTTTTTTTTGCGCATGTGTATGAAGATGTTGTATTTGAATGCTGCCTATGGAGGAAGTGAAACTAATGCATGTCTGCTTTAGGGTTCTTTATGTTTTGTTACCACTTCTCCTTTCCTAAACCAGGATCACGACATATGGTTTGTTGGACAGGTGTCTTGGCACGCTTTGGCAACTAGATAAAGTGTTTATGTTCCCAAAGTGCTGACAGGGACTAAATGCACAGTAGATCATGCTGAATTGCCAGCAAGGGGGCAGGAGGGATGGAGGAGGTGCAGAGGGATAGATTATTTAAGGGCAGATGGAGTTGAGAGGGAGGAAGTCTATTCTGGAGAACTGACACACCAGTTAAGGTTTGCAAGCTAAATGTATTCACTTTTACAAACAGAAGTGTTCCCAGTGTTGTTTAACTAGTTTGTCTAGGAAGGCAGGATTTCCATTTGTTGATACTTTTTAATCCACCTTAAATCAATATATTATTGTTGAAGCTTAGTGTGCCAGTTGTCAACATTGGCCCCTCCACTTTGATGGGGGCATGAAAGTGAAACCCTGAAAGTTGTAACTTTTAGGTTGTAAACCTTTTAATTTAGCTATTGGAGGTGTGCTCATCAAGAAAGAACAGCTCAAACAGCAAATTTAAAAGACGGCGTGCTTCCTCATGCTCGTGTTAGGTATGAAAAAAGGTTTTTCTTTTTAAGAACGGTTATCTTGCGCTCATCTTCCAGGCAGAACCAGATTTTCTTCTTTCTCTGCCAAACAAGGTATACACATATCTTTATGGCACGACTAACTGCCTGATATAGCACAATGCAGTCAGTGTATGCGGGACACAGGAACATAATCTCTCTATCACTTTCATTTCTTACAGTTACTTTACTTTCAACTCCCTCTTTACTAGCAGCAGCGAGTAAGTAGTAAATGTAAGGAAGTTTAAAGACATTAAACTATAGGATAAAGCATGGGAAACTGAAATTCTCTATTCAATAATAATTAAACTTTATTAACTTTACATGTTGCCTTCCAAGAAAATTACCAAGATATCCAGCACTCCTACTTTACACTACTATGGACTATACAGTACTTGAGCAGCTCCATAGAAGTAAATGTAGACATTATTGCCTAATTGTCCACCAGACTCTGGTAGGCAACTTTGGTCAAAAATGGAAGCAGTTTTGAACAAAATGTTTTAAATTAACGTCAACCAGTTTTCGAGATGATTCAAAATTCATAGCTGATTCAGCAAGTTGCCCATTTCCTAAGGTATTTCCACTATTGTGTTTGAGTGTTGTTATGATGTTGTTTTCTTGAAAAGCTGTCTCTGGTCTGTGTTTGACTTTACTTTCGATATATACCTCTCCTTGTTTCACCAGAGCACATTTTTCCAGAAAGTGTGATGTTGTATTTACTGTCAGGCCTTAGTTTGCAAGGGCTGTTACCTAGCTTGCTTCCCATGCAGGTCAAGTGCATTGTGTCACTTTATAACTGTAAATGCATGTCAGCAGAGCAGCAAGTCTGGACAAACTGGCAGCCGTTTGAGCTCACTTGTAGCCGTTTGTACTTACAGTGAAATGACTTTTTTTCAAATGACTTGAAGCTCTTCTCTGAGGTTTTTACGTAATTATTTTCTGAAGACTTTAGAGAGCTTTTGAGATCTTCCCATGATAATGCTACATTCTTCAGAGCTGAAAGAATGAAATCAGATTCCACATTGTTCATTTTCAAAGCACCTACCGTCCAGACATTACTTCAAAAACATGGTTTCATCTCATTGTCTTCTTTTGACCATATCTGTTGAAATGAATTGTTTGTTTGGTGGTTTATCTGCAACTGAGCAGTAAAGTTGCCAGTGCTCTGGCCAGGACTAACTTCCCTTCATCATAATTACTGACATTTGGGATCTTTTTGGTGTCTGTCCATCTGGGTTTTAGATATACATTTACAGTAGGCTCAGGTGTTGTCAACAACTGTAGTCTCTTATCTTCTCTCTGCTTCACATGTCCTACTGCACTAATGTCCAAGAAATTGATAGAACGTTCTTAGAGGAGACGTTCCCAAATTGAAACTAAAGCGAGTTGATGTGTCATCCACAGCACAGACAGACTGGGAAAACCTGACAGAGGATTATCTAACAGTCACATCAGAAGAAATAAATGGTAAATGGACCGGTTCTTATATAGCACTTTTCTACTCAAACACTCAAAACACTCCATAAAACATGCCTCATTCATCCAGAGTTTCTTTCTACACCTAAGTGTGTTCAATCTAAAATTCACAACCATTCACACTACACTGAACAACTTGGAGAGCAACTTGGGGTTCGTATCTTGCCCAAGGATACTTTAGCCAGCAGACTGGATTATTCAGGTTTTGAACCACCGACTTTCCGATTAGTAGGTAACCTGCTTTACCTCGTGATCCACAGCCAACCCAAAGCCATGGCTGAGAATCTAATAATTGCCTCGTTGCTGTAATTTATTGCAGGGGCACTGTTTTGGCAAAAATTTAAGTGAGCTACGTGGTTCAACCAAGCATCTTTTTTCACATTGTATTAAGCACTCAGTTTGTGCTGCTTTTAAACAGCATGTGTGTGCACATACAGGTTGAGAAATGGCTATTAAGAAATGGCTTTGGTAAGGTACCTAAGTTAAAATTTGACATGTCACAATCAGTCCAGCAACTGGCAGCGACAGTTGCATTCCTAGACAACCGTGTGTGTGTGCATGCAGTGCAACCAAAAACCAACTGGTAGTCAATTCATCCAGTTGCCTGTAGCAGATATATTAGTCTATATATTAGTATTATATTATATATTAATCACCCTAATGCATATGTAATTAACACAATTATTATTCACATATTCATGTTGGTGGTTAATGCCAATGAGAAAAGCATAAAATCTTGAATGTTTGAAGGTTGTTAGGGTAAAGAGTGAACTTGAAAGAAGGAATCTATCCATCCATTTTCTCCTGCTTGTCTGATAGTGGAGTTCATTTTTTGTCAAATTTTAAAAATGCTTTGAGGAGCAGTTTAAACCTACTTAACATTATAGTGTTAATGAAGGTATGATTTAGTGCAGGGCTTGAATGACATGGCATTAGTTTCTGCACAAAGCTGAGTGTATACATGGCCCAGTGCTTTTTTGTACCTTGAAGCTATTAAAATGTTGCAGTTTAATATGACAACATCTGATATTTTGTCTTTTTTCTTCTCCCATCAGGCTGTCAACAAACTGGAGAAACGTATACAAGAAATGGACGACGGCAGCTACATCGAGTTTGATGTGCCGGAGTTCAGCAACACTGTTCTGACCCAACTCAATGAGTTGCGGCTGCAAGGGAAGCTGTGCGACATCATTGTTCACGTTCAGGGCCAGCCCTTTCGAGCCCACAAGGCCGTGCTGGCAGCTAGTTCACCCTACTTCCGTGACCACTCAGCTTTGAGCACCATGAGTGGCCTTTCCATTTCAGTCATCAAAAGCCCTGAGGTGTTTGAACAGCTTCTTGCTTTCTGCTACACAGGTCACATGTCCCTGCAGCTCAAAGATATTATCAGTTTTCTCACCGCTGCCAGCTTTCTGCAAATGCAGGCAATCATTGACAAGTGCACCCAAATCCTGGAGAGCCTCCATTCCAAGATCAGCCTCCCAGTTAGTGTCAGCAGCCCAGAGAAAGACAGCTTGCAGACTAGCCGCAACGGGGTCAATGACAGCAACCTCTTCATAAATCCCACCCAGATCTCCCCCCCTTACTACTCCCGACAGACTCAGGCAGGGAATGAAGTGCGCTTGGAGCTGGGAGGAAAAAGCTTGGGCCGGGTGAGACAGCAGCAAGAGGAAGGCCACTCGGATCGTGGCAGTAGTGATAGTGTGTCAGAGCACGATGCGCCCGTGGAGGGAGAAACAGAGCAAGTGGAACTGATTGGCAAAGATGGGCAAGTTACAGATGTGCATGTGAAGATAGAAAAGACCGATAGGCCCACTTATTCAGACAGTTCCTCAGCTGGTGATGATGGCTATCACACAGAGTTGGTGGATGGAGACCAGGTAGTGGCTGTCACTGTGGGCTCTTATGGTCCTGTAATCCAGCCTGCTTCCTATTCTTACTCAGGGCTGTCCTCCCCGTGCTTTGTCAACCTCAGCAACACCAGTCCTTCCCGCTCCATTCTCAGTGGCTTCAGAGGTGGCCGAGCCAGGGCAAAGCGCCCGTTGGCTATCCCCGCAGGGGTGCTGAGTCATATTAAACCAGGCTCAGACGATGGCGAATCAACTGTGGGACCCACAGGGTTGGAGAACGATGTGCGAGAACGTAGCCTACGGAGCCAGTGGTACCCTTACAATGAGAGACTCATTTGCATCTACTGTGGAAAGACCTTCAATCAGAAAGGGAGCCTGGACCGCCACATGCGCCTGCACATGGGAATCACCCCATTTGTTTGTAAATTCTGTGGCAAGAAGTACACAAGGAAAGACCAGCTGGAGTACCACATCCGTGGCCACACGGACAACAAGCCCTTTCACTGTCAGATCTGTGGGAAATGCTTCCCATTTCAGGGCACCCTTAACCAGCACCTGAGGAAGAAGCACCTGGGAGCATCAGAGGGCAGCAATCACATGGACTCTCCAGAGAGGATGGAGGGAAGCTCAGGTCAGAAGGACCAAGAAGATACGTCTGAGGGGATGGCCTTTGAGGCACAATATGCAGAAGAGGCACCAGCCAATGAAATGGAGGAGAGTTCAAAGTGCAGTCCAGAGGAGGCTCAAGCATCAAGATGTGATTTTTAGGTCCTGCTTCAGGTTAAGGAAGCTTTAAGAAATGTTTATTTCAGCGCAATTTAAAGGACTCTCCTCTTTTTGAATCAGCTCCCGCTACTATGGACCTTTCTTTCATCGAGGGTTTCTGTCAGTTTTGTGAAAGTTAGATGCTAAATACAGAGAGAAAATGGGTGCTTTATAGAAATCGGATTCTTTCAAGTAAAGGGAGTAACGACTTACTATTTTTAAGGTGGTCCCAATAATCAAGACCCCCGGATTGATTTCTCTTTTTATCTTTCCATGTTTTTTAAAACATATTTACAGAGTTATATAGGCATGTTGCAATAATTGATAATGTGAAAGCTCTGGTAAGATGCTTGTCATATCACCTTTTTACCTAACCTGTTTTTGCACATGTGGCCACAGGAGGCCACTTACACACAAGGAATGATTTTTCTGCCAGTGCAAAGCTTCGTGTGACATATCCGTTCAATACCTCATGATGCAACTACATACTCATAATAGACAGTATTTTAACTTAAATGAAACTCACCAGGTTCTACCTCATAGCCAAGAACCTACCAGGCACAGATGTGTTCAACGTTTAAAATCCGTTCTAGGTTTTTTGTACAGTATCTTATTGCCAAACCCTGTAAAGAATATTCTTTCAACACAAAGCCTTGATACTTAGGGGAAATATTCCTTGCTGATTGTATGGATTAGGGACAAAGTCCTTGTCAAATGTTTCATGGTTAGCCAGGATAACATGATTAAGAAGGTGCTATGTTATGAGTAGAAAGCTTGCTGGCCTACTTGTGTGCTATTGGGCAAATATGGAGAGCAGAGTAAGAGACATTTCTCTGTTATTTTTCAAGATAAAAATTTTTTTTTTCTTCAAAACACTTCAGGATTTTATCTCTCATCACTACTGGAGATCTCACTCTGTCAGCCTAGGCGTGGTTTTAGATGCTGCCATCCATGTAATGGATGAATCTCATCCATACAGTGAAGTAATTTGTATTCCTCTATATCCCCTGTATGAGGTTTATTCAGAACTATTGTATATGTTTTTGTTTTTTCCTGGGGTAGGCTTCCAGTTTGATACTCAGTGTCTAACAGAGGCATGGAGTACTCATTGTAAACTCAGCACACCAGGAACAGCTCTGGATGTGTTCACCTAAATCACTATAATATACTAGTCTGAACAATATGCAAGCAGAAAGAACAAAGGAATCTCAGCCATTGTGACATGGTTTTTCTTCCATTATTTGAAAGAGCTATGGGTTTGTTTTCCATTGTGTCCTCTACAATTGGACAGTTAATCTGTGATATTCATTTTCTGCATTGTTCAGGGTCAGGTGCAGACTTGTAACACGTTTTCCTCATTTTGTCAAGCCCACTTTATGGTATTGTCAAGGTTAAGAGGTAAATGTTTTAAGAGGTAGCTGATGATCCAAAGTATCGATGCACTTTGCAGAGTTAGCAGTTTGGGTGAGTGCTGTCCCAGTAATAAAATGTGCTAATCTGTCTTAATTGTGATGATTTTTACTCTGAGTAAAAATGTCTTGAGCTTTGATGAGACTCTGCAATCACATAAATACTTTTGGCTACAAGTCACATATATGGTAACATTGCATTTTATCTATACTATTTGAATTACGGGGATGGGGTGTTGTGGGAATATAGAGATTTATTTCCATTGTGATTTAAAAATTCATATTCACATTTAAAAGGCACTTAAAAGGCCTGGTTGATGATTAGAATTTGCTAATTTAAAGCTCAGCTGGGTGGTTCCTTTTGTGCTATTTTTGCTTTCTTACTCGCCATCCAGCTGGTTAATGCCTTTATTTTTGAAGAGCACCTGCTTTATGCTTTTATTTTGTCCCAACTGGTCCATGCTGAATTTGTGTCAATGAATTGAGAATTGATTGACAATTTTATAGTTTTCATATTATTTCCTACGTTGTGTGCATTTGGTGGGAGAATCTTGTGTTTTGTTGCTTATGTCAGATTTTATATTAAGAGTGCAGTCCTTTTTATTCCTTTGAATGTGCATTCGTCGTCTTTACTCATCGACAAACCAAAATTTGGATAATTTTGCAAAATCGGTATAGCTAGCTTTTCATTGTCTTTAGTGTACGAATTTATCACAAACACTCTTAATCATCATCACCAATGTCTGTCTGTCAGCATATACAGTACTTTTTTAGATTAATGTTTTCCAAGTCAAGTATATTTTTGTCAGCGGGTGATGTGCGCAGGGTTGCCAGCTGATCTGACCTCAACAAAATCAGTTTCTGATTCATGTTAACCTCACTACGATAATTCTTGCCCTTTATTTGAAGACAAAAAAAAACAACAAGCATTTCTTCTTGGAATATTATCAGCAAGGTTTTGTGAATAGGGTACAAACTGCTAAAATATTTTTGTGCCAAAAGACAACACCAAAGACTAATAGGGGATGATTTTTTTTTTCTGGTAAATTTTGGCTGGATTGTGTAATTGAATGCTCATTAGGAAGAATAGGTTCTTAATTTAATGTAAGACTAATTCATTGCAATTTGCAAAAGAATGTATGTTTCCCAGTTTATAACAATCACTTGTGTAGAAAATAAATAAATGAACAAGCAGAAATTAAGTAGCAGAGTCATAAATAACATAACAATACTAAGCCATAAAAACAAGGTATAAAAGTTGTGCAGTAGGTAATGTAATTGTTTAAAGCCAGTGTAAAAAAGAGAGACTGCTTCACAACAAGTGGCATCTTAAACTTAGTGCCTTGCCACAAGCTTTATGTTTTAGATTCTGGCACTTGGATTTTTGTGCCTCTTTACTTTTGGAATGGAATAAATGGAGAGATTATGATGAAATATGGCTGCATCTTTTATTGTGAAGTGGAGCCAAGAATGAATAGAAATTAAGTCATGTCATTCTTGTCCATTTTGTACTAGTCTACTTAAGCTCTGCCCCTAATTTTCACTTGCTATCACTGGATTTTTATTTTATTTTATTAATCTGTGACATGATGGGCAACTGATTTTAAAGCGTAACTGATTTTGTAGCATTTGATTACAATCAGATGAGGCAAACTTGTTCCCTGCAAGCCGCTGCCCCATAGTCAGAGGCTATACTAAATCCCCTCCTCTTTAACGACCGAGGACAATCTAAGCAATGTACTGTAGTTTATGCATTTAAGTAGAGACAGGAGATGCATGAGAACAGACAGGATATTTAGCTGATAGTAAACTGAGTATTTGTGCAGAAAAATATCTTAGCTGAATTGCACGCTGCTCAGCCAAAAAATTGTGTACAATTGCCAATTTTTTTAAAACTTTTTTTTTCTGTCATTGATTGTGCACTTACTTTTTGTTGTTGTTTTTTGGTTAAAAGTACATACCAGTTCTATCCGATGAGTCTCCTTTATCTCTGTAGTTACCTGTTAGGGACTCAGTTATCTTAAAGGCCTCAATCACTTCTGTAAGGACCTCTCCCCTCGAATGGTGCTTTGAAATTCAGTTTTCTGTCCTCAGCAAGCAAGTCCATGTTTTTGTTGTAGGTGAACAGGGGCGTAATTGTTTAAATGTTATTCATGTATCATAGTTATGTACGTGGCAGTACACACCTACAAAAACCAACTAAACTTGATAGACACTCGAATGGACCCTCTTCGTCAGCTTGTAGTTCCACCTCACTGAGAGCGACAGGATATGCATTTTGGGCCACAAGTATTCAAAAAGAAGTGTTTACAAGGTTGTCAGACTACTTTGTGTTTTTTTTCTTTGTTTTTTTGATAATTTTTTTTTGCAAACTTGCAACTCGTCCTGTTCCTTTTGTAAGAAACTCACTTCAGGTAGTTTACAAACACTGATACAGGCTTAGAAAAGAAATCGTAAGTCTTCCATAGCTTTTCTGTCAGTTTCTGTCCACTGTGTATTTTTTTTTTTTTTTTTTGAAAAAAGAGAAGCAATAACCTTTTTGAAAGTGAAAGTGGTGTATTGGGATCATCAAACCTTTTGAAATATTGGCCTGTCATGTATCAAACAAACTGAAAGTCAGGGAGCTGTTGAATTGAAGTAGGACCAGGACAATTTGATATCGATTTATTTTTTATATATTTTCTGAAACTCTGGACAGGTTGACTTCTTGTTTTTAGAAAAAAAAATATGAAAGTGAAAACGCGGTTGAAATGCTCAATTGAAAATCCAGTGGTAGTTGGTAAACTGCAACACGAGAACTGAGCGCGTGATTCAGTCATCAAACTCAGTGGCACTGTTCAGAGTTGCACCTCCAGCTGAGTGAAATAATGAAAGGGATTTTGGGCTATATAGCCACTGTTTGGGACCGGGCTCTCTGTTGCTATGTTGAAGTTCAGTGGTCTCCTTTTGCTCCTCAGGCTCCGAGACAGTAGGTGCAGTTGTTCAGGATCAGAGGGGACGTTTTCAGTCTACCTGTTGTTCCTTTTCGTTTTTGAATCCCCCCTAACTCTGCACTAGTATGTCTCTGGTTCGTGTGCATTTGGTGACAAGGCAAAAAACAACATAAAAAAAAAAAAAGTAGAACTCAGGGTATATAGCATTAAAAGTGGTCTCACTGGACATACGTTCTACCATATGTCCGTAGTATAATTGTGCACTTCTCTTCAGGTGGGGAAACAAGTCCTCAGTCAGTTGTTCCCAAACATTCTGCCTCAAGGTCTCAATGAGCCCATATTTTCCACAGAGCTGAAGCATGAGGTGCATTTGAGCCCACGAACTGAACCATGATAGCAGAAATGCCTCCGCTCCTGTTTTGTCCACTCTACACACAACCTCACAACCCAACTGTGAACCTCAGAACTCTACTGTTTTGTACAACTATGAAGTAAATGAAGCTAGCTAGAGCTGATGTTGTATCTATTGCCATTTATGAATTTATTTTATAGCATGAAATAAAATATATTTATTCAAATTATATATTTTACTCATAATCATTCAGTGCTGCTTCATTTTGGTTCTTAAGCTTGTAAATTGCTTTTTTATTATATAAAAAATGTCAATAGAATAATGCGTTTGTAAAATAAAGACGCTGATTTGGCTCTGCTTTGTCTTTTTTTGTTTTGTTTTGTTTCTCTTAACTGAACTGATCTATCAGTTATTTAATATTAACGCTTTTCTTAGAAAACGGGGAAAAGGAGAACTCTACTCACCCACCCTTTCTTTATTTATTATGTTGAACAATGTTAAAATGCACTGCAGTGATTCTTTGTTACGCATGTGCAACTTTTACCCTCAAGAGGGAGCTAGAGAATAATATAATATCAGTTAGGTCAGTATCAAAAGGTTACTGATTAGTTTGAAGAGTCGTAGAAAGGAGAGTGTGTCAGATTCTTTGTGACTGAAAACAGGGAAATTTAATTTCACTTTTAAAATGTTAGAAAACTTTAAAGCAAACAATGGGAAATATGAAAATTAAGCTACTTTGAGTTAGGTAAGCATAATTTTTTGTGATGCTTGTAGAAGTTGAAAAACATAAAACAATAAACTTGATTAGTCTCAAATATTTTGATACATTTATCACCAGTCAAAGTCTTTACCCAACTGAACTGTTTGTTCTTCCTGTCCGTACTGTGTTAAGGTCATGGGAGTAATGTATACATTAAATGATAGTGCACATGTGCGAAACCTTCACAAATGTGAGTGTCTGACATGTGTGTTGCTTTTGTGATAAAACATTGTCAGCTTCCTCTGTTGCACCTCGGTGAGCTCTGAGTGCATGTTAAACCTGTGTGGGCTCTTTCACAGAAAAGAAAAGGCCTAGAACATGTATCACAAGTTGATCTGGCAGTTACATAGGCACACGTTACACTCGTTTCCATTCAGGCGTTGCTATGCATTACACGGCATGCTTCAACCTGTAGCCTGGATGGTTGACGTCACATTAGAAATATTAAGGATGTGTGAGACAAATGCTGACGACTAGAATGCTTTGACTTTTGCAGTGTTTCTGAACGGGTAACACATTTAACTTCCATTGCCATTTCAACAGCTGCCTCACACATGGAAAAATTGAGCCCCTTGGCTTTAAATACACTGGCAGATACCCTGAACAGTAAATAGTGAAAACCACAGATCAAAGTGATGTCTTAAAATTCCTTGTTTTGTCTTTTCCAAAATCCAGAGATATTCTCCTTATTGGCACGTGTGACAAAGACAAGGATCAAATACTATGTTGTAGGGATTATTACACTAGCTGCATACGCACCATGTAGTTATGGGTTTTATATGTGTGTACGTACAAGCAATAATAGGAGACCTTAATCATTCATTAATTCTGTGTGAGCTTGTGCAAGAATGCTGATTAAGCTTTCTTTTGAATTTGTTTACCACGCTGTCAGGCAGTTTGTATCAGCTTGACATAAACTTCAATTATCTTTGGTAAGTAAATAACACAATACTTGGCAGTAGGTGATGCATCACTCGTTGCTGGAGGTTTTAATAAATTGGACGAATTATTTAAATGACAGCGTTATAGGACTGCAAAGACATGTGATCCTAAAATAACACCCTAAAGTGCTCTGTTCAGTGGAATAAGAGAATAAAAAGAACCACAAAATACAAGGCCAGGAACCCAGAGGTAGTCCTGTTTCCACAAGGCGTCTTTTGCTGCATTCTGTGAGTATGATGTATTGCGGCTTCGTAACACAAACTGAGCTGGATCCGAGTAAATAGTGGGTAGCTGTTTCATTAGTGTCAATATGACAGTTTTGGAGTTAGAATCTGATTGCTGGGTGTTTGTTGGACAAGTTGTTGGCTCAGTCATGAATAGTTGCCTTGTATCATCTCCACAAAGGCCACGAAGACTCAGCTACTCAGCTACTCAGCTACGGCCTAGAGCTCACAGATACTCCTGACTTACCTCCTCACTTAATCCCAAAGTGTTATATATGAAAGATAAGTGATGGAGTCTTTTTAAAGAAAAAAAGGACTTTATTCTGTAATACAGGTCTTGTTTGAATGAATTTCTTGTTTAAAGGAACCTAACTAACAACTCAGCAAAGTTGACATCTGTCCTCCTGACTCGAAACAGTACCATAACTCTTTAGGCCCAGTAGTATGTGACTGAATAGATGTTACGAAAAAGTAAGCAGTCAACCACAAGGCAAGGTTACAATCTTTCTTAATATCTTCATATTACAGAAGCTATGTGAAAGTTACTGTTCCTTAGAATTGTTAGTCTGCCTGCTTATCGATTCTTCTTATCATTCTACTTGCACTTGCTACAATCGTCTGATTTCAGTTTGTGTGTTGGAGGAGGAAAATAGACACAGTCTACAGCATGCATGTGTGCATGACTATTTTTATTGCACAAAAGGATGAGAGTGCGATGGTAAAATGCAAACTGTATCCAGGACAGAAACAACTGCATTATGCTGCTAACACAACTCTGGCTCTTTGCAAACATCTGCATGCTAACTAGGGTTGCCAACCGTCCCTTAAAATACGGAATCGTCCCGTATTTAGAAACAAAAGTACACGTCCCGTATTGAGC
>NW_024582456.1:714886-859393 GCF_018398535.1 Haplochromis burtoni
GATAAATATTTTTGGCCATATCGCCCTGCTCTAGCTGACAGGAGTGGAAGCTTCAAGGTTTGACCTGTTGTGTGCTCAGAGATGGTCTTTAGTTACTGTTGGCTTTCTACATTCTCCTCTGACCTCTGGCATCAACAAGGCATTTTTTGCCCACAAAAATGCCAGGGAACTGGATATCTTTTTCTTTTTCAGACTATTCCCTGTAAACCCTTGAGATAGTTGTGCAGAAAATCCCAGTAAATCAGCAGTTTCTGAAATGCTCAGACCAGTTCATCTGGCAACAACAGCCGTTCCACATTCAAAGCCATTTGAATCTTCTTTCTTTCCGACTCTGATGCTCATTTTGAACTTCAGCACGTCACCTTGACCATGTCTACGTGCCAAAATTCACTGAGTTGCTGCCATGTGATTGGCTGATTAGCTTTCTTATAGAGTAGACAAACCAAAGAAAAGTAGTAGTAAACCAAAGAAATAAGCACTTTGTTTTGTTTTTTTGAGGGTTTGGTTAAGTATTTGGCAGCAATAATCCATCAGCTTTTTACAATATTAAATTAAATTTTAATAGTTTCCAACAGACATGCGGTGGCACATGTTTTGCTTTTATATACCAATACACAAACATTTAGGATTTTGGATTCAGCTAAAAATTAATTGCTCTCCAAATTTCTTGTAAATGAGTTTATCAAACTAATGCCAGATAATAAAGAAGTTCGTATGTGGGTCTTTGTGTCCGGCATCTGTGAGCTATTATTGATTGAGGGAGCAGTGGAATAAAAATGCAGGGAGAACAGAGTTTGGCTTCTAGAGGTCACAGGTTCCACATGGGAAAAAAATTTACCGTGCACGAAACTGAAGCATCACTATCTTCAAAGATGCAATAAATTACACTGATAGAGATTTTTTGGTTTTCCATCAATAAAAGTGCCAGGCACTGCTATTTTGGGGGGGGGGGGGGGGGGGGGGGGGGGGGGGGGGGGGGGGGGGGGGGGGGGGGGGGGGGGGGGGGGGGGGGGGGGGGGGGGGGGGGGGGGGGGGGGGTGGGGGGGGGGGGGGGGGGGGGGGGGGGGGGGGGGGGGGGGGGGGGGGGTGGGGGGGGGGGGGGGGGCGGGGGGGGGGGGGGGGCCTGGGTTGCAAAACTTTATCCATGTGTCTCAACTGCGAAAATTCTTTTTTGACCTTAAGAAATTTCCTCTGAAGGCCGCTGCACAGAACGTTGTAGACATTGTGGAGAATATGAAACGAATAGTCACGAACTGTGTGCTCTAGAAAGCTAAAAGTTAAATCTGCACATCATCCAAGTTCAAACGCTGAGCCTTTGGAAAATGGGGACAATGGGAAAAGTGGTGGTGGGGGGGGGGGGGGGGGGGTTGGGGGGGGGGGGCATGTTATTAAATCCACCATAGTTAGACTGAATACGTATGATAAACAATGACGTGGCTATTCTTCCAAAGGAAAGCCTTGCTGCGTTATTATGTGTTTTTATTTTTAAGCTTCTTTAATAACTCCCATATGCATCACAACCATTTTACTTCAGCAATTAGGAAGGGGTCAAATAAACGACTCGGAAAAATCTTTACTCCTTTTCCTTTTGGTACTGGGTGGCGCACAGAGTTGGCTTTTGCTCTTTGACAGAGAGATGGTGACAGTGACGGACTCGAGTCGAGTCACAGTCGGGTCACTTCAGAGGAATGCTCCATTAAACAGATGTCAGCACTGATTTCAGAGACAGACTCTGAAACGATAGCATAGCATTCATACCTCAGGATACCTGACAGTCAGTAACATTAAACAAAAGATGGCAGACGCCAAAAAAAAAGGATTAATTGATTCCACTTTCTTACCGTTAGTTTAAAATGTGTTGCAATTATGCTTTCTTTACACACACACACCAGAAAGATGCAATGATCTGGGAAACATTAAAAGCCTATATTCAAGGTTATAAAAGTACAAATACTATCTATCAAATGATGAAATTGCATTTTTATAATAGAAGCAGTATAAACAAACAATAAACTCAGTGGGAAACTTGGGATGGGAAACAACAGGTCAGTGAGTTGACTGAGTATCACAATAGCATCCAAAGAATTTATTTTTTTTTGGTCCAGGAATTGTAGAATAACAAGTAGAAATGTCTTCAAGGGCCAAACTACAACAGCATTGAAAAGCCATGATCTTCCAGCCATTGGACAGCCCTGCAATAAAACCAGGCATGGTCCTGTAGTGGAAATCACCACAAAGGCTCACATAGGAACACTTCTTACTATGAGTGAATACAGTTGTACTGCGCTTCACTGATGGATATTAAAATGCTGCCATGCAAAGAAAAAAAGACCCAGCCTTCTCTGGGCCAAAGCTCACATGAAATGGACTGAGGCAAAGCGGAAAACTTTCCTGTGGTCTATGCAATCAAAATTTGAACTTCTCTTTGGAAATCATGGAAATTGTGTCCTCTGGGTTTAAGAGGAGAGAGAGCATCAGCATAGAGTTCAGCAAAAATGCTTCAGTGCACATCTGTGAAGGCCCCATTAATACTGACCGATGATATACAGGTTTTAGAGCAACAAATGCTGCTGCTGAGATTTTTTTTTAAAATTGGGTTTTCGGGAATGGATCTGATATGATTGCTAAATTTATCAATTTTATTCATCATTCTGAGGAAAGAACAGGGAGAGGTTCTTTAACGTGTAACATCTGGATCAGCTTAAACATAGGTGCAGCAGCCTGAACTCTCTTAGGCAAGCGTTCTTGTTATTTCTTTAAGTAGTCTTCAGGAATAGTTCTTGAATTCTTGAAGGGCATTCAAAGGTCTTGTTTGCATGTTGGGTGTTTTTAGTTCCGTCCTTTGTCAAGATGATCCCACACTGGTGCAGTAATGTTGATGTCCGGGCTCTGGGGAGGCCAATCCACGACTGATACTGTTACGCTGTGTGTTTTTCTATACAGGTAATATTTTACTGCACTGGCAGTGTGTGTGGACCATGGTATTACATCGTGGTTCAAAATCTGACTGTACCTTCCTGTGTGTACAGTTTCATAAATTTCAACAAAATCCCAATAGCCACTGACTGAAATGCAGCTCCAAACCTCCATTATATTTTACTGATGGCTGCAGCCTAGTTCTTGTGTAATTTGGCATACTTCAGCTTTTCCCTTCCTTAAGAATGGCTTATTGACAGCGACATTTCCTCTGAGACTATTTTTAATGAGGTCAGTGACCTGTGGATGGATCAACTGAAGGTCCAGATGCATCTGGATCTTCAGGTTTTTTTTCCTGTTTCTTAAGGACATGACTTTCAGATACTTTTTATCTGCTCTAGATAGTGTTTTAGACCCACCATTTCTTCTTTTATTCTCCACTTTTCCAGTTTCCTCAGATGTTTTAAAGACACACTGCACACCATGCCAAGATATGCCAAGTTTCTGATCTAGAACTCTATGGAAATCACGTTGTTGCTGTAAAAATGCTATTCTACTTATACCTGTCAGAATGTGCTATCTTTGGCATTTTTACATAGATTCAACTAATGAAATGGTAACAAATGATGTGTTTGTGCAACAGATTGTGACAAAGTGCCTAAAGCTGCATGTTAAAATTAGTTCTTTGCGAAGTTGTCTTTTATGTGTAGACTCAACACTGGTTAATCCCTTAAAATAAGTTTCTTTTTTTCTTTTTTGCTTAAATAATTCATAGGTCAGAGTTAAGTGGCTGAGCAAACAAAAAAATATTCCTCTGAAAGTGATCAGGTTCAGGGACTGAACTAAAAATTTGAAAAAAATCATTGAATAACCTTCAGAAAGCCCGGAGAACTACTGCTAAAGATCACTTTGAAAAATTGCACTAGTTTTGACCTTTTACTTCTGTGAGATGTCAGAGGTACAGAGAGAAGCAGACTGGTCAACTCATCTGAGTTTGCATTTAAATGAAAATAACTGAAAACTTTTGCAAGCATGCAAAGAAAAGCTGTTGGCGTAGCATCCATAACAGACTCTTTAGCTGTTGGCTTTCTCTGTATAATCTAAGATGTTCACTGTGCTGCAAACCCTGAATAATATAGAACTGAATTCAAAAGATCAACCTGATACTTTGGCCTATTTTCACCAATACTCAGTCTAGCTTTAAGAGTCAGGATTGGATTTATCTCCAGTCCACGTATGGAATCAAAGCATCCCTATTTACTAAAGCAAGACGATACCATATCACATTCTGTACTGAAGTAACACTAGCAGAGCTTTAATAGTAAAAGAATCCAGGTGCCAAACATCATTTTAGATCCATTCACACCAATTGGCACAAAGTGAATCAGAAATATGGAGGCCCCGAACTTGCTGATCAACCTAAATCCTGTTGAGCAAAAAATCATTTAGCCCTTTGATTTCAAAACCAGAGCTGTCTGTGTCCTGAGTTACCAAATGCTTTCAATTGTTACTGTGTTGTTAACAGAAGGGGAGCATCTCTGGGCAACATGGAGGGGAGTTTACTCCTGCCCAAACTGTTTTGAAACCTACTGCTGGCATTAAAAAATCAAAATGAGCGCATATTTTCCAGAAAACACACCAGAGCTCTCACTTTAAACAAAATACTGTGTATGCCGTCATAAATTGTATATGGAGCATTTTCAATTAAATATATAATTTATTATTTTAATTTATTGAAAAGGCTATCAGCATTCTTGATTTTATTATTCAATCTTATTTTGCAGTTATACTGGCTTCTTCATCTTCTTAAAAAAAGCGTTACCCTGACACTGGCTCACAGCCACTGGAAAATGGAAAAAGGATACAGTTGAAAAGTCACCTCCCCTTCACAGTCCTTTCATAATTCTGGATGTCAAAACATTTAACATCCTGAAAATAAGTGTTGACATTTTCCGTTCAAGGATGTTTTATGCTCAGAACGTTTGTTACACAGGAGTTCTAATAGAATAATTTCTTTAAGCCTATAATTCACCTCAATTTGTTCATCATATTTAGTTGAGCTCTAAATAATTAACAGTTAATTACAACTTATGTGACTTGGACAGTCCCCTTGGTGGACGTGTCTGTTTTGCTCTGAGTAAAAGCATGAAATGTGCATGGTTGATTTCCTCCAGAGAGAAATTTGTTCGGTGGTTTTTATTGTTATGACTACATTAACTCCAACATTGACGTGAAACGGCTAGTGGTGGTGATGGTGGGGGGACAGGAAACAAAAAAGTTTTTCAATTGAAAACACAAGGACACTGACTTTTACAGATGTGAAACAACAATGGACGCCAAGTTTGAAGGTTCAGGTTTGAAGGTTCAGGAAATGTGGTTCTTTTTGTGCTGAGCGAGCGCTATGTCAGCTCAAGGTTTTCCATGTTGGTTGAGGAGTTGGGGCCACCCTTACTGAAGGTTTTCCATAGTGGTGAGTCCTCAGACATACCCGGCATCCAGAGAGTCTGTCGTCTGTGTTTATGGAGACGATGAAACACCATCCTGTGTTTTACCACGATTAGGTTAATTGACAAAGCAGATTTAAACTGGTTATAAGATGTAATTGCTCTAAAAAATGGTGTTAATCTAACTGGGAAGACTGGACTTGGTACAGAGTAAAATTTACTGTCCCATCCGTCTTTACTAAGTACATAGCTTATAAGCGTTTCAGTCACTGGGATGAATGCCTTCCTTTGTCCCATCCACAGCCTCTTTGTTATGAAGGAGAAAGCTTTTTAACTTTTGACTCATAAGCCAGATATAGCAGCCAGCATTTGTCAGTTTAATGTTGAACAAGTGTCTTGGCTGCTGTCACATATTCATATATCTTTACTTTGGCAGCTCAAAATGCTAACATGGTAAATTTTGGAGTGAGGCAATTTAAACCGCAAGTGGCAAAGATTTACTCCGTAATAATCGGTCTCAATAGACAATCTTCGATGATCTTTGAAGCTGTCAGTCAGAGGAATTTAGTTTAAATTGATTTGAAATGCTCTCCGTTCTGTCCAGATCCTTTTCAGCTACAATTTGATCTCAAATATGACATTAATGGAGTTTGGTTCATGTCAGTGTTGAGTCGTTTTTGCTTTGTTTTCCAGCTGTCTTTGGAAATCTCATTGACACATAGCGAGCTAAAGGTGGTTTCTGCTGTCAGAGTAAAGGGGCTGCTGGATGCATTAATTTTACGAGCCTGTCACATTGCATTAGTCATATTTGGTACGCTAACTCTTTGTCCTATGCAAATTCTTTCTCGACAGTGTTTGAAGCATCTTGTTTTTAAGCTTTTTAATGATGGTATGTAAGCTGCTGAGTTGTTTTGGAGCAAATTAAAGCAGAACAGAATGTGGTTATTGCAGTAAAAGACATCATAAAAGCAAATTTGTGAAAAGCACTGTATGCTGCAAGGTAGCAATTATGATGAACATAAAATACTGGCACGGTGAGCACAGGACTCAGAAGAAGTTTAAAAGAGCAATACTCCACTTATAAGTCAGTTATTGGGGTAATTTGATTAGAAACCTTTTACGTAGATGAACATTTATCCGCAGTAAAAACACAAAGTATTTTACACAGTTATTCTAATGAATATTGCTCAGATTATTAGGTTATATCTTATAAGCCACATTCTTAATGCTTCGGTATAATAAGAAACATCTGATGATTATACACTATGAGATGGTTAAGCTTTTAGAAGTGTCATAATCATAGAAAGTTGCATTAAAAAGGAAAAAACCTTGTCTAGTTGACTGTACATTATGACTACTCAGTGCCTACTCGCTGACGTTACTGACCCACGAGGCACAAATAACAAAAACGTGCACAAGCTGTACATATTTTATTGCAATTACAAGTGTCATGACAATTTTTAATACATTATATTACAAATTTCTTATGTACAAACGCAATTTGTTGGATCTGCTGACATCAACAAACCACGAGATTTATACAGTAAATACAGTGCTTGATTTATGCAAGCAAATTTTATGATACCTGCTCAAGCTATTCAAGATTTCAAAATGAATATAAAAAAATGTTGATCTTAAAAAAAGTTCCATAAAATACTGTCAATCAGGTTTTTGTACTCGCTAACAGTTTAAGGTTAAAAAAAAACCAAGACAGAGACAGAGGGAGAAGAGGAAAAGAGGAGATGTCGCCGGGTACATGAACTGTGCAGTTTTTCAAATTGGAAAAGAAAAAAAAACTGGCCAAAAAAAATCAAGGCTCTATTACAAGTTAATAAATCTAACTGGTTCTACAAATTGCACTTTTGAAAAATGAATGAAATTTAAAAAAAAAAATCACTGGATACATTTCCTGTGTCAACTCTATATATTGTAGGGTCCCTAACTTAAAGCTACTCCCTCACATCCTAAAGGGTCACCTAAGGTTCCTGTCTCTATAATAACTTCTGAGCAATGAGCACGCCTTCATTTGTCTCATATTTTACACTGAGAATGTACACACCTCAGAAAAAGCAGGGAGCAAATGTGTAAAGTTGTCATGGAGATGAGTATTGCCCTAATGTTTGATATTGCACTTTTATCTCAATTTACCTTGACCTGGTTCTAGGTCCCCCCCCCCCAAAAAAAAAAAAAAAAAAAAAAAAAAAAAAGAATAATAATGGCCTGTAAATAGTTTGTTTAGGGAGGCATACAGTATAGTATATGTTCCTCGGATGCTCAGTGGAAGGTGTTGGGGTTTGGACGGATCATCATGACTACTTTCTTTAATGAGTAAGCTCCTCCTCTGAACTCTGCCCAGTAGACTCCATCTTGGTAGCGGCTGCGGTAGTGTCCTCCTCTGTACCAAACTCCATTCAGATTAGAATGGGCACAGGAGTTGTACCACCAGCCTCCCTTCTGGTAATGGGCACAATTTCCTTAAAAACGTGGAAAATAAATGAGAAACAGTCAAGCTATGCTCATAAACATGGAGAAATTATTGGAGCTAATCTGCCGGAACATCACCCAGATTTTTACCTGTATACACATCGTGGTCTCTGTCCAGTGTTGTGAACTGTTTGCCGTTGTGCCAGGTCAGCGAGTCTCCAGCATTTCCATGGTAGCGGCCCACCCTCAGCTTGTAGAAATCAGCTTCAGACTCCACCCTGAAGCTGGCATACTCCGCAAACACCTTTCTGCCAGACCAGTCCTCCAGTGTGACCAGCAGTTTGTAGTTTCCCTGGTTAGTCAGCCAGTAGATGTTCTCTAGACCCAGCCAGTACTCGCCGTCAATATTGCCAAAACCTTGCTGTGAAGTGCAGTATTAAGAAAAAAAACATTATCAGTACAATTAGTAAATCCCTTCTGAATGTTGTTTGAAAAGCTTTGAATGGTTAGATTGGACGGCCGGGGGATGATTCAGGGTCGTTGCTCCTGCTCTGGTTATAATTGTGAATTTTATCTCTCTTTTCTTTTCTTTTTTTCTTTTTTTTTTGTGGTTGTTTATCGTCAAGGAACATTATCATAAATGGACCCTTTGATTCGAATTTATAGCTTCAGTCGGTTTTCCAGATTTCCACTGTTATGTTGTTATTGAGAATGCAGCAGGATACAGTGCATTTAGTGTGAAAGCCAACATACTTGATCCTGGCGCGCCACTATTTTCTGGCTCTGGTCATATTATAAGTTGGTTTGTGGTGTTTCAAATTGTGGAAACACTTCTTTTGATGAGTGCACAAAGGCAATTTGAGATCTTGTGTGGTTTAGAGGTCTTTTTGCAAAAGTTTCTTTTGTTCCTCTGAGCTAAGATTTAATCAGGAGTCACAGCCTATAAATGTTTACCTATGAACTCCATCTTCCACTGTAAGAGGTTTCCCATTCAAGAGATAGAGGAAATTAGTTCCCCTGGGTAAGTGGTAATGTTCTCCACAGCCCTCCATAGCCATTTATCTGGTAGTTCTGGTGTAATATTCAAAAATTATTTTTCCAGAATGTCAGTAATGATAATACAACACACTAACTTGACTTCCAAATGCAATCCAATAGTTTTGTATGTGTGAATTTGTCTCAGAAGACCACTGAGACAAATACCTCATTGCTGAAATTAATGAGGTATTAGGCTGTGACGTATGCAGGGCAATCAGACTATATTAGACACGTGGAAAGCTTAACAGTCACCTATTCATTGGTCACTGACATCTGGTTAGTGTCAAAACACCCTACATAAGTAACCAGCTTCCCTCCAGACCATGAAGTCCTTGATCTGGTGTGAAGTTGCCGCACCTTGTACGTCTCCCAGTTCCTGAAAAAGTTGACAGAGCCGTCCACCCTCCTCTGAATCACAGTCCAGCCGCCTGGGTCGTGCCTCTGGTCACACCACACTTGCATAAGTCGGTTGGCATTCTCTGGCTTCACCAGGTACATGCCACTGGTTGCGTGTCCGTCTTCTAGAGCCTGCAGACAGTCTCTAAATGGGCCTAGACAGAAAGATTAAAGCATAATGTGTACACAGCATGTAAAACACACTCAGTTGCAAGTCTTTGCTCAAAGGTTGAGAGTCAGAAAAAGAGAAAAACTCAGAGTGACACAAAGAGTTACTGTACTTTACCACAGGGAATCCCAGTTTTCTGCACAGGCGCTCATTTTAACAGTAGAATTGACTTTGGCTTCTACTATCACAAGGGAAATGGCTGCTGATTGCGCAGCCAAAAGAAACACTGGCATGAGGGCAAAGGGAATCCTGACTACTGAATGATGAAACAATAGCAAAAACGTTTCAGTCATGTATAACACGTTAGAGTTCCGTGTGTGTTTATATTACCAAGATGTTAATGTTATTGCAGAGGGGAAAGAAACTGCACAGAACAGCCTGAGCAGCATCAAAACTGCATTATTTTTCAGCAGCTGTATCTACCCTAATTTGAACATGTGCCTATATTTCTTCCAAGCATAGCAAATATGGTAAAAACACTCATCTGCAAAAATGTTAAAATGTATTTAAGTTCTCAAGATTGCATGCTTGAGTGGTTTGCTAACTGGCCCGTGTTACAGTTTTTAAATGCAAAAAGAAAGACAATTATGGGCCGCACGGAGCATTGGAGTTGGAGGATGAGGTCCATCAGTGTTTTACACGAGGAAAAAAAGCAAGCATATGAAAGAAAGAAGCAAAGAACGTGTTGTTATACACATGTTTCTGGTTTCATGAAATCACTGTGGATGATATCTGTTTCATAGTCCACTCTTAGCCACCCATTTACTCTCAGGAATGTCTGTGTTGGGCCGATACAAGCCAGAAAGTTGCCCTGCCCTGCCCTTGCTCTGTTCTGCCTGATAAAGTCTGCTTCTTCGGTGGAACATATGACTGAGTCTTGCCTGGTTCAGCTGGAACAAATGACATCATTGACTCAGGGTATCTCTTTCTGTTTGTAGTTACACCCTCCCTTTTTTGTTAGACTTCATCCTCATGTTTTCTGTTTGCCTTTCAAATCCCTGTCTTCCTCTCTTTACTTCTTCGTGGTGTGTAGCTTTCTGTTACAGTTTTGAATAACTTTTTGGGGTGTTAGTTGCATGACCGTGGGCAGGAAATTACTTGCCTCCTTTCAAAAATTCATACAAAGGCTACTGTTCACATGCAGCCTGGTGAAAAGTGGCATGCAGTGGCACGAAATGTCAACGGAAAATGCTCCCACTGGAAATGCTGGGAATAGTCCGCTGTTTTTCCACCAAAACGAAAGTCTTTTAATAAAAAGGAGTGGCGGTGTACTATTCACTGCAACTGATCCCATCAAATGCCCTTCGCATCAATTCTTAAATCTGCACGCACATGTTCAAAAGGACAATGGGCTTAGGGCCAGGTATCCATTTAGGCGCACACAGTTAGCCATGCTTGTGTTTTTATGCGGGTTAAATCGTGGCAATTTGATGATATGCATCTGAAAAGGCAGAAGACAACAGCGTTTCTGTTCTCACGGCCAGCTCTCTCCTCTAGGAATGTGTGGGACAAATTTAAATTTGCTTGGACTACGAAGAATGGGTGTTAATGATTAAGAGGTTCACTCACAAACACGGTCTTTGTTTTGCGAATGCTGTTTGTCATGGCAGCTGGTTTGTTTTGGTACCAATGCATCAAATACAAATGTTTTCTGTTGGACTGTTAGACTCACCAGAGGGCTTGTCAGTGGTAGATGGACTGTGCGTACCAGTGGGCATTGTTGGAAGAACTGGTGGAAGAGACTTTTGGTCACTCTGGATTTCATTGCTGATTGGGTTGTTGATGCGTGGGATTACAGGCGGCTGGTAGGGCTTGTTAATAGGGGGTGAGGGTTGTGGTGGAGGCTGAGGCCGCGGCTGGGGCTGGGGCACGGGAACATGGCGAGGAGGAGGTCGACTCCGGCACTGCTCCTCCAACACGGCAATGAGAGCCGACTGGTTGGTGGCTAAAGAAGCCAAGTGCTGGTATTTGTGCTCGAGATCTTTGTACCGACTGGTGAGCTGTTGCATCTCAGAGGTTTGGTTGAGGATCTTGTTCTCCATCTGTGCCAGTTCTAGCGCATTGTCTCTCTTCCTGATGATCTCATGGAGCAGCTGCATGTACAGCTGAGTGACCCTGGAGTTCATGTTTCGACTCTCTTTCCTCAGAAGCTTGACCTCGTTGACGATGCCCCCATCCACCTCGACCAACTGCTGCAAGGTCTCGATCTGCCTCTTCTGCTTCTGTAGTTCCACATTAAGCAGCTCTAACTCTTGTTTGTTGACCCGGTTCTCCAGCATGGCCTCTGGCTCCTTGGAGTTGACACAGATGGCTCCAGTCACTTTTTGTTGAGGTACAATGAAAGTGTAGGAACATTTGTCCTGCTGCTGGTCAGCTGGAGCACGTTTGCTCCTTCCTGCATAGATAAAATCTCTTTCCAGACCCTCCTCGCTGCTCTCAAATTCTTGGGTACTGCCCCTGCCACGGCTGCCGTCTGAGCGACTCCCCAACGTCTGCTGGACTCCACAGGCTAGTCCATAAACTAGAAGGAGCCCTAGCAGGACCACTGAAGGGGGCTCCATGAGTTAGTGTCCAACTCTAAAGAATGCAAGTAAGAAAATGGAAAACATGGAGATGTTTAGGGGGAAACTATCAACTGTTAAGCAGAAGACACAGCTATGCTCAATCTGTTACTTCTACATTTAAAAGCACAAATAGGAATAAACCAAAACCTTATTTTGATGCAATATCAAGAGAATCTTGATGTTAACATAGGTCTATTACCAGAAAAAGCTTGCTCATCAAGATACACTGGTTTTGTCTTCATTAACCACAAGAAACAAACAGGTACAGAAGCAGCATGCATACACGTCATGTCAGTGTAGGCTGGGCAGAAGTTGGCAAAGATACAGTCAACTGAAAGAAAATGGCTCACTTGCCCTGCTGAGTGTCACAGATGTATTATATTCATACGTAATCCATAAATCTGAGTGTCTCAGTGTCTTTGCTGTTCATATCACTGCTGGTGTGAGCAGACACTGTTGCTTTGCCTCTGGCTTTAAGTGTAATTTACGAAATGTGCTGAGCCTGTTTTTTTAAAATTGAAGTCCGAGCTTCAAAAGCAATACATGCACACGTGGTTTGATAGTTACTAATACACCTCATTGCCCCGAACAGTGATGTGCTGATCACTTTGGTTTATTAAGTCGCTGGTAGGAGCGTGCGCTTAGCTTAATTTGTCGTTCTGGCGTCGGCTCCGCTTGAGCGACTGCCACCACTTGTCCCTTACGCACTCCAACATGCATCTGTTCCACTCTGCAGGCCTGGACATCTTAACTCATGGAAAATTTGAGACACCACCAGATGATGCTATTCAAAGCTCTGTTTAAAGTATTGAGCATGTTGCATCAGTTCTGTGTATATATAGCTCCTACCAAAACTGGGAAATTGGTTGCATTCAGACGATTAATCATAAGTCATGAAGGAAATTCATCTTAATTTGCAGACTTTAAACGCGTCTGTTTCTGCTTTGACCGCGAGACTGAAAGCTTACTTTAGCATTCAGCATGAATATGAATGAATAAAGGCAGCTAATATTATCCTCATCTTTGCTTGATTGAATCTGAGATAAAGTTCAGTTTAAAATCTCTTTAAAATCATATTTCCTGTGTGTAATTAAGCATTTCCTCAAGGGTTCAGGAGAATTAAAATATGAGCTATTCCCCTAGAATTCATTTATATTATTAGTAAAATAAGTTTTCAGAGTTTTTGAAGATCTGGAGGAATGTGCTACTGGTTGTTGAGGTAAATGTAACTCCTGCATAAGGATAACAAGGCCTGTAACTCCTTGGGCAGCATAATTGAAAGCTGCTGCATATTGGATTACAGAGGGGTCCTGTTTAACACCTCCTTGGAGTCAAAGTGGGCCGGCCTAATCATAAAGCATTACAGAAAAACCTAAATTGGGTGTGTAACGATTGCCTGCCTTCAGGACTTCCATTTGTTATTGCTTATCTTTGTGTAAAAGACCATCTACCATATAACGGTGAGCACAAAATTGGGAAGAGAGCAGAAATGTTTTTGTCTTGTTAATCCGGGCGTGTAGCCAGCACATTAGATTGGAGACTTGGAGAAGAGAAATGCAGCACTGTCCAAGATCATGACCCTTGGCACATTTGACTCTTCTGGCTTTATCTGTCTAGAATCAAATGTGTAAACACTTTCTTCCTGGGGGAAAAAAAAGTAATAGAAATGATCTTCTGCACAGTTCATGCTAGTCTTATGCAACCTGTGTTTTTGATGTCATCGTTTACTCAGCCAGAACATTTTCTTTTTAAATTACAGTACAAAAGAGCACAAGGTCTCAGAGGTACTTTGGTAATACAATACTTTAAAGCACTCGTCACCTATGCAAAAAAATAAAAATAAAAAAAATAAGTGCACAGTTTCTTCTTTAGATAAAGCACGAAACTCTTCTGTCTTTCAGAAAAGCTAATCCATCTGACAAAGCCCGGCTCAGTGAGGGCATCTCTGCTATTACTGATTGACGCCAAAATTGTAGTGTCAAAATATTTTTCACACTATGCAAAGAGATTCTTCTAATCAAGTCTGACAAATATAGTCTTAAAGTCTTACAGATCAAACCCTGAAGAAGTGACTAATAATAGCTTACAAGTAAGCCCGCGGCATGATAATAGAGCAGCTCAGGGCCTGTCCTGCAATGTGCTGATGACTGTATTTGTCCACGGCTCCTGCGGTTTCTCCCCCCCGGAACATGAGCTCTGTCTCAGAGAAATGCCGTGTGATTTGCCCCTGCTGTGGAGGACTCCCATTTTGGACGTAGTTAGCCTGGAATCTCCTGCTCTAGGCTTCTCTACACTTCAAAGCTGAGGGGAAAATGTTTGCAGCTTGCTGTGAAACGTGTGTTCGCAAGTGTGATGCAGTCTGTGCATGTCTATGAATGTTTTCCCCCTGTTAATGTGTTTCTAATAACAACACTTGCTGGCGTTCAGTATCCCGGAGACAATAGCCAGTCTCATCTGCCCCAGCAGAGGCAGCATGTTATTACCTTATCCATAGTCTGCCAGGGGGATCAGCGGAAAAGCCTTTACCTCCTTATTTCCTGTTAAAACCCCCGTGGACTTTATAGTCCTAAGATCAGTCCACCTAAACAAACTGCTACTGACCACCAAACGCTGCAATTATTGAGTGGTCCTTAAAAGTGCCATATCCATACATACTCTGCTCTAGGCCTGAAGGCATATGATCGAATGAAATGAGTGAGCCTTCTTGTTGCAGTATGATTGGCAGCTCCTCTTAGGTAATTTTTTCGAATCTGCTTCACACCAACATGTTTTGGTTTCACTGTTTTCAGGTGGTAAGTCTGTGTTTACACGACTCCTCTTTCTGGATTTTGCTCCGTGTTAAATTAAGTGTGATGGGTGGGTGAAGGGGGCGAGGTCACTGTGTCTCTGACCAGCGCCATGGTCATGCTCAGCACATATTAATTAGAAGGTGGGCTGCCTTGCTCCGGCTGGTCCATGCCTCTCACCCCAGCCCCTCTCATTTCAGACTGAGCATGGCATTCCAAACATTCTTCGTCACCTCATTAGAGCGAGCCGCCATACTCACACCGAGAGTCAGTGGCAGTGGCGGAACCGAGAGCTGTAGATGGAGGACCACTACTACGCCCCCGCCTCTCGTCATCTACCTGTAAGATGCTCCATAGCTGCTGACCCACTTCATTCATTGTCCTACTTTCTGTGTGAATGCATCACAATCACACCATCATCATCACCCTCAACAGGAGATCACAACACGGCTACACAGCATCTCATTTGCCAGTTGCCAAAAAAGAAGCGGACACTTTGCCGCGTGGCTTTGTGCTGCATGTTCAAATTAGCGCCACCGCTGCTGAGAACTGGCAGTCTCCTGCATGACACCCAATAAGTGTTGGATCAGAGTCAAATTCAATCTGCTCATGGTAATCTGCACTATTGCTTTACCTTGAGGCGAACCTCATTCTTTTCTCAAGCATGTAATCCTTATGAGCGTGTAACATGTCATTTGAGGCATGATTAACCCCAGTTACCAGCTTGGTAACTGGGGTTATTTTTGTAATTTCCACTGTCTACTGAAAAGCGGAGATAAAGTTTTTTTTTTTGAATGTAGGTTTTGTTCCACTCAATGCTCTTTTTTTTTCTCTCTTGTGATTTCAGACAGGGAGGCAGGGGGTCTTGGGAATTGTTTCGATAAGTTCCAGCATTCTACCTCAAAGCCCCCTTATCCAAACACCACCCTGGCAACAGAAACAAAGACTAGATTCAACCGCCTGCTTCCCTGTCCTCTTGAGTCCAGGGGAACATCCTGAAGCTGCAGTGTGCTTAACATAGTAAAGTTGTCCCTTTTTTTCTCCCCCCTCTTTATAAATGGGCAGTTATTTATAGATAATAAAAAGAAGTCTTGTGTCCGGCACCATCATAAAGAGCTCTTCATACATATAACACGTACAGGGCATGTCCCTTCATTTTAAACTTTAAGAGCTCTGTGTTTTGAAAACACAGAGGTTTTTTTTTCCTAATGAGTAATAAAGAGGCACTTCACTATAGAGGCTCACTCACCAGCATCCCCCTGTGCTGAATTAACCTCCCCTTGCCCAAATCTGTCATAGTCAGCATCAGTCCAGTTAGTCACCATAAAGCATAATTACCTTTTGGCTACAAGCAGTGAGTCAGATGACGGATGCTGCATGATGACTGCTGAATTCAGGATTAGGCAGAAATCATTAAACCAAGTACAGAAGTCTGACTTCAGACTGCTGTTACAAAGTGAGCTTAACCACACTACTAGAACTAGTTATTGAGACCGAGTCTACTCACAACTCGCTACCTCAAGATACTAAAAACGAGTAAAGTCATTTTTGAATGAATGCAACACCCTGTTGAAATAAACCAGATCATAAGGTAACTGCAGATTCATAACAAGGTTACATCATGCTTACGAGATAATTGCACAATACAGGTGAGGCTCCTTCAGTTCCTTTGCCCTCCTGCCAGATTTGTCTGAAGTTTCTTATGGTTGAACGTCATCCCAAGGGTGAAACCTGCACCCCCGCGTAGTCCTCTCTGCGCTCTGGCTGTCTATAGTTACTCAGCCTTTTCTCACCTTAGTCCACTCCACCGGTGAAAAGGTGGCGTTTCAAAGCCTATTGTTGTAATTGTTAAAAAAAGAAAAAAGAAACTGTCAGTAGCCAAACAGAACGTCAAGTTGAAACTAATCTTCAAACATTAAGGAGATTGCTCCCAGATCCACTTTAACAAAAAAAAAAAAAAAAAGTTGTGAAGAGAAAAAAGGGACAGCTGGTAACGTCAGCCAGGTGGCAGAGGTAGTTTCCTGATCAACAGTGAGAGTCTGAGGCAGGTTGTGTGCTGCCCGCGGCCCGTTAGGAGAGGACTGTCACTTTCCTGTGGGCTGAATCCATCACTTCTGCCTCACAGCTCTAAGAGGCTGTCTCTCTCCACTGCACCTCTCTCTCTCTCTCTCTCTTCCTCTCTCTCTCCTCTGTGCTTTTAAATGATGAAAAATCCTGTAGTAGTTTCAGTAGTCAGAGCCCTGCACCCCCACCCTCCACACACACACACACACACACACACACACACACACACACACACACACACACACACACACACACACACTTAAATGAACACATTCTTTTTTTAAAGCAAAAGCCTTCTGTCTTCTACCCCTCCCCCCATGGCACAGAAGAGATTCACAATCACGCACAACACAAGCTACACACTCACACACACTCTACTCAGATTTCCAACCCCTGCCCCCTGGCTACTGGTTCACCACCACCACTACCACCACCACTATTTCTGGCTTGGATTGCACGGTTCTCCTGGTGTTGGACAGCAGGGACATCAGACTGATCACATCCTAACTGTGCGTGAATGAGCGCCCGTCCTGAGAAACAGCCTGACGGATGGGAAGCAGATCCAAGTGTTTGACTAAAGCCAGGTCTGCTTCACATCGTGGACATGACGTGTTTGAAGCAGGCTGGATTCCTGCATTGCGATGCTGCTCAGAGATAGTAAAAATGAATTAATTTCAGGAGTGTATCAATCATACGGGGCTGAACAAGACGACATGAAAAACACGATTATGTGCGTGTGGAGAGCGCTGCCAGCAATCTACAAATTCCTCAATTGGTCTCATGTGGCTGGTTGTCTGTTGTTCTTGTGTTGTCTTCCTGTTTTGCATTTTGCCCTGCCAGTAATGTGGGATTCCTGTCTCTACTAAGATTTTTGCCATTTCATAATTTTCTATTCAAAGCAAGGATGTATCATAGAAACACATACAATGCCATAACAACAGAGGAATTTATCCCTCTCTTGCTGCTCTTAATTTAATTTCTTCTTCTTAAAACTGTAGTCAGCTGTTTAAATTGTTTCAAACCAGCTTCCATTATAAAGACTTGCTAACTGTTAATCTGGCCAATATTCAGTTTTTTAGCATTAGATAATGTGACAGTGAGGTGATCACATCCTATCTAATGACAGGTCAGCAGCAGTCAGCAAAGCCAAAACTGACTTATAGTGATTTATGACTCACAAATTGCTGCATCTCTAAACTTGCAGATGGGCTTCATTGTCAATCATCTTCTTTTAACTGGCTTCGAGCCTTTTTTTATACCTTAGTGAATAAAAAGATGGTATCACTACTCTAAGTATTCATTTTGTCATGCTTTGAATAATTAAATAGTATATGTGCAAACATCATTGTGTTTTTCTGACTCTGTGTTGTCTAAAGTTGTCAGTTCTGCTGCTGGGTTTGTTTTACGGGATATCTCATTCTCCCTTCTGGAACATAAACCTTAAATATGTTGCAGATGGCGACTACCTTTTATGCGCGTTAACGAACCTGTAAAAGTGTTGGGATGCATATAAAAAGGAAAGAATGGGGAAGAAATTCATGAAGTTTCTGCAACATAGCTTTAATTTGAGAGTTAAGTAGCAGAAGTAGCAGACATCTCCATTATTGGACATGTCCAAATCCACTCATGCTAAATAAAGGGGCCACAAGTGGTGTTCAAGTTAATAGCTGAGGTCTTACAGTTATATGACCCCCCCCCTCCCTTTTTTTTTGTTCTTAACTATGTATGCAGCTGTTCCAGTAATTGTGTATTCTAAAATCAGCATTTTCCATTGTGTTATTTGGTTATATAAGTTCCTTTTAAGCCTGCAGATTGAATACACCTCTGAAATCAAGGCTGTTGTACGGTTTTCATTCTCTCCGAGGAATAGGCCAATCATAAAAAAGTCATACCTCAGTTTTCGGAAATGTTTCAGTGCACTATTAAATAACTTCTAGCAAGAAAGGAAAAAAGCTATACACATCAGGCACTGTTGAACCTTGCTCATGTTTCATGCATTTTTGCAGTTAATAAAAAGAAATTACTGCAAACGGCTGCGTGCTGAAAGTACAATGAGAAACAGAGAAAGAAATCAAGCAAAAGACAACAAATATTTGAATATGTGTAATGGTTAACCTCATCACCACAATAAGCAGCATGGTACTGTTGATATATTTGCTTCACATTCTTCTGTCGGTTTCTTTGCACAGATCACGTGTGGTTCAGTGTTTACAGGCTGACAGATGTTGATTTCAGTTTCTTCCTAAAGTGAATAGAACAGTCTAAATGTTCCTCCTGAGGACACAGTGGGAATGTAAAACTGCGTTTGTGGAGCAAAGTTGCTGGCAAAAGATACTGGACCAGCAACATCCTGGATTAAGGCAGACTGATGGAGTAGTCACTCATTTGACAAAATAATCCCTTAAAGGGATTTGTGATCAAAGAAACTGGGATTCCACTTAGATCTCATGGATCACATGTTACACTGGCATTTTTTTAATGCCGTCCTTGTTTTCTTCCCTGTCTTATATGACAGCTGCAGCTGAATGTGGTCAGCACATGAATGACAGTGCTTTCAGCGTTTTTGCCTGACTCGTTGTTGAATCTCATCCAAAACCACCGTGTTGGTGCAGTGATTAGGTCTCTTTCCATCTCTAATCTCTAGCAGGTGGGAGGAACACTGAAGTCAGTGGGAAAATGTTGCACCCATGCTGAAATGGTGACCAATCAATGCATTTTAAAGCTGCTACCACATGGGAGAGAGTGTGGAAAGGATCTTCAGTTTGGAAATGTTTCACAGATGGCCTCCTATGTTGGTGAATGAGTTAATAATTTGAGAGCCTGGTTGCTTGCCAGTACATCGTTTGGGGTTTTGCAGGTTTTGCAGCAGGAAAGTTCCTGTTATTACTAGAAATGGAGTCGAGTTTAACAGTGTCTATTTCTTGATTTAAAGGTAAGTTTTTCTGGTTCTTTTTGCTGACATTCGGTGAATGTTGTAAATAGGTTAACAGATGTAGCAGGATGTGCATGTCAAACAAATATGCTTTCTTGCATCAGTGATGCTTAAAAGCTCAAAACCTAGATGATGTATTTATTACTTCTTTTGTCATTCTTATCAGGTTGTCCTAAAAGCTCCCTGTAAAGTCGTCATTTGATGAAAAGAGTGAAAGTGAGAGCATTTTTCTCCCATATTAATTTCTCCTCATTGGCTCCCTGTAAATCTAATTTAAAATCCTGCTCCCCACATACATGGTCTTGAATACTTAGGCCCCATCTTATCTTATTGGCCGTATAGTGTCATATAACCCCAACAGAGCATTGTACTTACAGCGAGCAGGCTTACTTGTGGTTCCTACAGAATGTAAAAGTAAAATAGGAGGCAGCCTTCAGCTTTCAGTGGAACAAACTCCCAGGCTGCATTTGGGAGACAGACACACTGTCTGCTTTTAAATTAAGCTCAAAGCTTTCCTTTTTGACAAAGCCCCTCCCAGAGCCTGGTTGAGCTGGAGGTTTCTTTCTGCTAAAAGGGAGTTTTTCCTTCCCACTGTCGCCAATTGCTGCTGTATTATTACAGTATCTCTACTTTACAATATAAAGCTCCTTGAGGTGACTGCTGTTGTGATGTGCTATATAAATAACATTGAATTGAAGTGAAATGAACTGCTGTATAGAACATTTTGGATCTGTTTAAGATAAAAAATGTAGCGTCTTCTTCTCTTTGACATATTCTTGCAGCAACTCTGAACACATGTCCACACACATAAGAGGAAATGGAAAGAAACAGCTAAAAACAGCTTTTTCATATAAGCAAACTATTCTAGTCCCCATGTGTTTCAAATATTACAACATATTGTATTTAAAAGATTTGCGTTGTCCTGACTTGAACGCTGATGTGGTTGATTATGAAAGCTTATTGAAAGAGAACTGTAGTCCTCTACTTTGATAGAAATATTACTGGCCAAAATACAAGTGCTACAGTTTTCAATAAAACAGAGCTTTAGGATTACATCAATAGACATGTTTTTCCTTTTTTTTCCATGAGCTGATGTTTCATCAACAGCGGTTTCCCTTGAGAACTGGAAGGAAAAGCATGACATCATGTTTTCCCCTCCTTTTTAGTAACTCTGAAGGCAATTAAATCTTATCGCTGCGCTCATACAACATAACATGCTGTGGAATCAATTCAGACTTTAAGAGTTTAACATCAGTGGGTCAGTGAGACACTATTAAATACAAAAGTATAAAAGTACACGTTGACCAAACATGTGACCAAACAACTCCACTTTGCTCTGGTCGGTTCAGAAAACATCGCTACAGAAGCCTTTGTGCAGATGCAGCTTTGTTAACTGAGCCTGTGCTGCTATGTTCATTTTAGAGAGAAGAGGCTTTCTCACAATAGCTCTTCTAAATAAGTTGTTTGGTCCTTTTCTAACTGTACTGTGATGAAATGTAACATTTAACTGAGGCCTGTAAAGTCTAGTAGAGGGTCATTGACACATAATGACACACTTTTATGACATGTTTTCTTAATTTTTCCACCGACTAATGACCAGATCATTTGTTATTACATTTTAATATATCTAAAACATTAGAACTAACAGAGTGTGTACTGTATTATTTCTACTGTGTACCATTTATGTACTCTGGGTGACCTAGAATATTTCTCATGATATAGGAAAAAAATCTATGACTAACTCATTTATTTAGATTTGGGTCACACGTCACCTTTATAGCCTGTTTGTACTCAATGTCGGGTTTTTGCCTCAAGTTGTGAAAGCATCCTGCACTTTACTTGGAAGTACTTTATTGGAGGTTGTTAAAGTAGTTCCGTTTTTAGGAAGCAGACGTGATCTTGCTCTCAGACATGCCTGGGCTTGTCCCCTTGTTGCATGCACTAGGAAACATAAACGCATGGTGCGTAAAAATCCGTCTCGGCACTAATACGACAGATTGTTTTGAATTAGATATAAAAAAAAAGGTGGTAAGGTGGCAAAGACTACATTATTAAAATCAATAAATGACCTTTTTTTTCAAGGAGTATTTCATTCTGTGAAAGTAATAGTTTAAAGAAACTGTTGTGTACTTGAAGGCTTTCTTGGGGGGTATAATGCAAAGAAAGTTCAAGATTGTCAGGCTTTCTTAGTTTTAGCTTGCCTGACAACACTTAAAACCCTCATTAGTACAATTGTGTATAATCAGTTTTCTCTGTTAAACCCTAGCTTCTGCTTCAGGCTCTGTACACGCCCACATAAAACGGGGTGTCTGATGTCTAACTGCTGGCTCAGAGACATTATCAGAGGAAGGAGAAATTAATACAAATAAGGGAAGCACATAATGTTCCAGAGGATTCATAATATTGTGAAGACAGTGTTAGGGTCATTACTCAAAAAAAGTAATGCATTACCCATTACTCGTAAGATTTGTTAAAAGTAATGCAGTAGGTTACTTAATTACTTGCCGGAAACAGTAATTTGTTACACTACTCTTTACATTTCTTTCTCTTCACTCCATAAAATGACCTCAAATGTACTGTCAAGTAATTCATTAGTAATTATTAACAAAGTGATATAAATCTGAGGCTTTATTCCTTTAGGGACTTTATCCTAAAGAGTACAAACATGCAATCTTTCCTTTGCTTTGAACATATAAACATGAAGCCACGCAATCAGCCCAAAGAGGCTTCAAAGCAATCGCATCAGTGATTATTTTAGAAACACGAACAGGCAGAAATGGCGGCTGCAGCCTGACTGCTCATCACTTCCTTTATTATCTGTTGACGATCAGCTCTGGCTGCTGGGTTGTGGTCGGCATGCAGTCAGCATTAAAATAGCTCTGGCTTCTTGGCTAGCTTTGTGTTAGCATGCTGTCTGTGCAGATAGTTGGATAGAGTCCAAGTTCTGTTAGCACTGTAATGTGGTTGTTTATGTCCTGGATGCAGGTTTCATTTTAACATCACGCTCTTGTCTTTTTGTGGGATAAAAATGAAAGTAATGTCCATATATCACCTCCTCAGAAGACATAGCTCACTCTGCCATTTTCTCCTCCGCAAATCAGCTGATCATAGTACAAAAGCACAGGAAGACAAAAGCATGTTTGTTTGTTTAGTTAAAATAATTACAAATTACTATTAAGGTCATGTATTCTTTAATATGTAGTGAAAGTGCAGATATATAACCAGAATGAATTTGATTAAACAAATTACCACAATTTGGTATTTATTTAAGAAAATACCACAAGTATGACTCTGAGCCTCCATGAGGATTTGAACAAAAGACTATATTTCTACAGGAACCAGATATTTCAACTTTAATGGAGAAAATTCTTTGAGGAATTTGAAAAACGAAATGGTCTGTACCAGCTCTGCCAGGCTGCTCTGCATGAGAGGTTAGGAATTATAAATAAAGCAGAAAAGACTTACGAAGCTGTTAGGGGCATTGTATTCATGGGGAAATGCTCCTGTATCTTTTAATGGATATCAACCGGGTTGTTAAACTTATAGTTATATTGTCTTCTTGATTGTTCAGTTTCAGGGTTGCTGTTTGGTTCAAATTTTAAACCTTAGATATTAATGACCCTAAACTAAATCTTCACAGGAAGACGTTTCTAGTGCACTTTCATTAATGGATTCTGAAGTCAGCAGTTTATTAGTCAAACATAAAATGTACTTCAGGTAGTTGTCCCATTTACTTTCATCCTTGACAAAATGTTATTATGTTTTCATGTATCTGTATTTTCTTGCAAATCAGATGATTTAAGTCACTGATTTGTATCTTGGCAGTTAGTGTACGTCCGTAGCAGATGTGTCTCCATAGCGACCTTTGTTTAAACGCAGTCTTGTACAGGCCAGCTTTTCTCCCTGTCTGCCTGGCATGACGGATGGGTCTGTGGTGACCTTCGTCGACCTTGTCACCCGCGGCTTGTTGCTTCTTTGTTATCAGTGTTTGATTGACAAGCCTATTAGAGCTGTGATTTCGCCTTTGTAAGCTGCTGCTGTAACAGCCTTTTTTGACACATCTCTCCGCTCTAATGAGATGGCACTCCAACAAAGCTATTAAAACATAAATATTCATATTTTCATAAATATGATGTGGTATGGAAAGAGTTTGCGTAATTATTTCATGGCCTTGCTGTGTAGGGCTTACTGTTCCCTGTGGTTGGACCTACAAGCACCATTCTGTTGGGAGGAAAACTTTGAGTTTTATGATCTGAGTGGAAAGAATGGGACTGGCTCAGGATTTTGTCGAGCTCACCCCAACTGTTGCACAAAACCGCCAAATGAGACTAGTAAATATTCAACGTGTGAGAATTCAGAGGAACAGGATTTAATTCAGACTTCATTATTCTGACGTTGAAGGAATGAGCAACCTGTGTGGCCCCGTCTGAAATTCACTCGACGTTATTCATGCAGCGATTTAACGGTGTAACGGTCTAACAATGCGTTTACTGCTAATAACATTAAGAGATCTGTCCACATGTGCAGCTTGTGACCAAACTTCAGGAATTCAGAAGTTACTAACTTTGCCTGATGTTCACCTTTTTCCCTGTTTCTAAACCCTAAATAATCTCAATAAGCTATAAATACATCTTGTCTCGTGACATTGAATTTAAAGATTGATGTTACCGTATGTATTTTTCGAGAGCGTTAAAGATTTGTTGTGTGCTTTCCAGACAAGTCTGGTCTTCCTTACATCATTTGGAAAGAATCCAAAGGAGCACTCAGGTAAAGGCTTTTGCAGGTGCTGTGCCTTGGGATCCATGGATGCAGAGCAGGACAACAAATAAAGATCTAGTTGAAAATATAATTAAGTGTGACCTAATGTACAGGTGAAAAGCAATCCCACTTATTTTCTACGGGTGTTGTACATGGATAAGTTTTAATAGGCCATCCCAGTGGCCTGTCAAAATCTAGACATGGGAATGTGTTTCACGCATAACACATATAGCTCTGTCATTAGTGCCGGCTGGCTGTGGTGCAGTTCAGATTTCACAGCTCACAATGAAATTGGTAAGTCTCTGTGTGAATTATGTCAGCAGCATATTTGACCTAGTTTTTCAGCTTGATGACCATTATTTCCACAATTACACAGAATGTCCCCTAAAACTCACCTGGTAGAGCAAATAGTATACTACATAATCACTACATACAGTATATATATGTGTGCGTCCGTGGGTGTATTAGCAATTAAATCAGCCATTAGAGGCCTACAACCCAGTGCACTCCTATAGTGCCGGTCCCATGCCTGGATAAATAGGGAGGGCTGTGTCAGAAAGGGCATCTGGTGAAAAATCGTGGCCAAATCAAACATGTGGATCATAAAAAATGAAATTTCCATGACCAATTGGACAGAGCCCGGGTTAACAACTACTGTCTCTACTGTTGGACAACAGGGTGCAAGTGGAAACTGTGCTACTATTGGCAAAGGAAAATGGGGAGGCATGTTGAGGTCAGGCAGAACTCTCTGTGGACTATGATGTTTGCAGACGACATTATGATGTGCAGTGAGCGTAGGGAGCAGGTGGAAGAGAGCCTGGAGAGCAGGAGGTATTCTCTAAAGGGAAGAGGAATAAAAACAGTAGAAGCAAGACAAAATATGTTTGTGTGAATGAGAGCTAGACAGGTGTAACTGTGAAGCTGCCAGGAGTAAAGGTAGTGAACATGGACGAGTTTAAACACCCACGTCAGGGGTGATTGGTAAAGAATGGCAACAGTATTTAAAGGGAAAGTTTGCAATGGTTTGGAGACAGTAGCACTGATGAAAACACAGACCTGGAGATGGCAGAGTTAAAGATGTTTAGATTTTCACTGTGAGAGATGGACAAGATTAGAAACAAGTATATCTGGACTTTTGACAGTTTTTTTCCACTGTTGCATTGATCACTGTTTAAATGTTATCTTTTTGTCTCTTTCCAGTCTTACTGAACATTTATAGGACAGGTTTCTTTGAATAAGCTTGATAAATCCTTTAATTATTGTCTGATTCCTTCTAGTTTCCTCTAGTTTTGCCTCCTTTATTTGTGAAAACTGTATTCTGCTGCTATATTTTTAGGTTCAGGTCCACTAGATTTAATGGCTGAAGTTCTGAATGAAAAGCAGCATGAGGAAAGATTGGAAAGGCACCTTGCCGCAGCATGGCCCATAGCTTATTTCATTACTGTTTATGGAAATACTGATGATAGCAGGGCCACCCCCAAACCCCAGGAGGCCTGGGGGTGCCTTTAAAACTCTATGCAACTATGCTATACTGCCTAACACATTAGTAGCAGCACTAGGGAGACATTATGTCAAAGAAGTCAGGAATTTATGGAGTTTATGGGCATATTCCAATGTAAGGAACTTTGTTGAAAATTTGCAGCCTCCACTCTGTCAAAGAAGTTCTTATTAATAATGTCCTTTGTGCAAAAAACAGTTGGAAGTTTTGTTTTTAATACCACTTCATAAATAATGCTGCTTTTATAACAAAGAGATGTTACACATCATGAAGTATGTGTTTGTCCAAATATTTGATTGTCACTCCACTTTCAGGAACAGTATCAGGCTTTCTACACCTTCGTGCTGCATAATGATGATCATCAGTTACCAGTTATTGGTGTTAGTAAGTAGATGGAAAACCAGCATTTTATACTGATACTATCATTATAATGTATACTAAACTATACATTTGCAAGTCAAACTTTTGGCATCACCTTTCAAACACAGGGCAGCTCGTTCACTCGAGCTGCAGATGAACTCAGTTTGTGACATAGTAGGCTTCAGGTTTGACATGCTTACATGCGATGAGTAAATAAAAATATTACATTTGAATTAATGAATAACAATAAAAAATATTGGTCAGGCCATTCAATTCAATTCAATTTTATTTATATAGCGCCAAATCACAACAAAAGTCGCCTCAAGGCGCTTCATAGATACAGAGAAAAACCCAACAATCATATGACCCCCTATGAGCAAGCACTTTGGCGACAGTGGGAAGGAAAAACTCCCTTTTAACAAGAAGAAACCTCCGACAGAACCAGGCTCAGACTGATTTAATAATTGTGTTCTCCTATTCTAAACAGGCTGGTGATAAAAGTTTGAAAAGCTAGTAGACAAGAGAGTCCAACAAAACTAAAAGAAGACATTATAAGTAGACTATTACATTTAGACAAAATTAGAGAGAAAATTAATTACAGAAACATTAAAAATTAGACCTGATATACAAATGTATTTTTTTAAAATGGGAGGAAACAGATCCAGACTTAAGCATAGGTGTTTGCAACAACTACACATACACATTTATTGTCATCCCACAAATCAAAGGCAGCTGTAAGCTGAATATCTTGAATTCATTTTGATCAGTTTGATGATGATGAATATTGAACAACATTTGTCATTTGACTTTTTTTCCTAACAAAATCTGAAATAATGAACAAGCAAAGCACAAAAAATGCAGCATTATTCTTGGATTATGGCTTTTATTGTTATTTTTATTCTTCTTTGCTTTGTATCGTAAACTTCAGCCTTAATGACGAGATTTCCAAATGAAAGCCGTTGACCTGAAAGTCCCAAAGTATATGTACTCCGGTTTATGTGACTAAATTCAGTCAAGCGTGGCCTTTTCCATTCCTTCAGTAGAGTACATGTGTGTTTGTGTGATTCTCGTAAAAACGTGAACACTGCTGTGAGTATTAAGTTCTTGCTAACCTACGAGGCTAATTAGCTGTGCTACTAATGAGCTCTAAAGCACTGCTAATTAAAACTTAGTAGATGCTTTTTATGAATTATTTTATCATCAAGCCTTTTAAAGTTTGAACTTACATAACAAATGAAAAAAGTCTCAGTAAAGCGTTCGACCACCAGCCGTCTTCAGAACAGCTGTTACATTCAACATATGTGAAGGATAATGACCTGAATCTAAACCTGATACCCAAATAAGAAGGTCTTTAACAAAGTCTACCAGCCAGGATTAATGTCGCCATTAGTTAGCCTTGACACCTTGTGAAATCAGGAAAGAATGTTAAATACCAGCACTAAATGTTGTAAAATGTAAATTCCAAAATGCCAACTCTTACTATAAAAATAGAGTAATTATGCATTAAACATTCAAGATAAAACAAGTTACACGTAATGATAGCAAAAGTGTAATTTAGATTTCAAGTTTGTATTTGTTTTGAATAATATGTGAATAAATAGTGGATTTAATGCCTGACCTCCTCCATTTACACATTATTTAGCTTTTTTTGTAACATTAGATGCAATTTAACATCACATCTATTGCTGGACTGCCTGAATGCTAATACCTGGCAATCATAAGATGGTGATATAATAATATTAGATGTAGCAGTTTGATGGGTTTGACATAAACACAGCATTAAAAAATTGGCTGGCTGTGGATCTTCCATTAGAAAGAGTTGCACAGATTACAGTGACATCTGAGGGGGAAGCAACAAAAGGAAACTGTTCATTTTTAACCACATGTTGCAATCTCATTCGTTCTTCTGTTGATTAAACAATGGTCAGCACTTCCTGGCAACCTCCAGTTGCTAGGGAGAAATGTGTATTTCCTCACCAGGAGGCGGGAGGTTGATGGAAGCGGCCGATTGTCACGATCACCTGTAGTTTGTGTGAAAGATTCCTGTTTGTCTGCTAACACTTACTTTTGTAAACAGAGTACAGGACCCTGAAGTATCAGGTTGATGACGAAATGGACATAAGACATATTTATGGACATAAAATGGACATAAGATACATCGTCACTGTAACTATGACGATGTGCAAAGTTTTATTCAAATTGAGCCACTCATCAAAGGGAGATAGGGTACATACACATATATACACTACAATCATTACAGTAAAATAAAGCAATGCTCAAATTTCTTTTTAATTAATTAGTTAATAAGGTTAAAACTACACTTAATTACATTAGAAAAAAGACCATCTTTTCTTGCACATGAAATTTCGTTTATTTGTTCAATTTACTCACGCACGATAAGCATTTGTTTATAAAATGTTCAAAAACTACAGAAAGACATTTCTATCTAATAGAGTAACAGAAAATTATTGCCTTGTCTGTGTGGAGACTGGTTATGGTTTAAGGCATAGTCACCTCCCCCAAAAGTCGACTCTGAACCAGGAAAAGGTGCCACAGAGAGAAACCCAACAGTTTGCCCATGAGCCAGCACTTCAATCATGAGGAAAAACATCCTTTTAAATGAAAGAAACCTTTGTAAGAACCAGATTCGGGGTGCGCCATCCACCTTGATCAGTTGGGGTTAGAGCCATGTCCCCCCACCACGAGGTAAGTAAGCATTTCCCCCCAAATACTGACTTTTGTAGTAACAGACACCTCTCATATAAAAATGTGGCTCAAGAGGTGCAACCGGATAGTCAACTAATCAAAAGGTTGGCGGTTTGATCCCCGGGGCTCCTCCTTGTTGTTGAAGTATCCTTGGGTGAATATGGATCGTAGTGCGAAATGCTTTGAGCGGTAAAAACATGAAAAAGAGTGACATATATGGGGCAAACTATTTTACTCAAATTTCTTTAAACACTGTCAAATCATAGAACTTACACAATCGGCCTCTGTGACCTGACAGTTTTCTACACTCAGCACTTAAGAGCTTAATATGTGACTGAATTTCCCTCTGAGCAGAACTCACATGCAAAAAACCGTACAGTTATCATCCCCTGTTGTGACAGTGACTCAGATAATCAGCTGTGTGTGCAGACTTTTCTTGCACTTTTTTTGAGTACTTTCATTGAAGCAGGTCTGCTTGCACTCTTGCAAGTTTTACTGCATCCCTTTGCTTTCAGGTTTTCATCACAAATCACCACTCTTTAATTCGATTAGGACCTTGACTGTGGCATTCAAGCATTCAAACTATTCAGTAATTATGTAAAGGCATCAAGCATAAGAGTATTTGGCTTGGCGCTGATTTGTACATATTTTCATTTCTCAGTAGCCTTACCTTTCCACGAGGTATTTTCCGCAATACAACCCAGCAGGAAGTAAAAGTGGATTCGATTTTCTGTTTACTGTCCCCGTGGTGATTTTTTGTTAGACAGCGTACAAATCATTTGTTATGGTTTCCTCTGTGAAAACAGTAGTTAATCAGTAGCCGGAAAGCTTTGGCTCTCTCAATGTCAAAAACAGAAGGGAGTCATTTCGCTTTGAAGGAAGCACTACTTGCTCCACTTGTTTTGATGACTTCTCCATGTGTGAAGTGCAAGTATTCGATTGAACATGGGAAGCTTTCCACACAGGGCAATGAAACCTCATGACAAGTCAGTGTCATCTATTAGGACTCTGCTGGTAGGAGGTAAAAGAGTCACCTGAAAGCACAAAGTTCAATGAACGTGTTAAATGGTCTGGGTGAGCACAATTTAGTTTAGTACTGACTAATATAACCATTACCTGAGGGTTTTTCTTTGCTGTTACTGCTTTTCTGCATAATGTGCGGGCCAATACAAAAACCCACTTTAGAGGAAGATGGAAAAAGAGTAGCGGAGGATGGGGGCCAAGCGGTTTGCTGTGGTGAGGTAAAATTGCAGACGAAAGCATATCTCCTAATCACGCAGCCCAGAGGATGGAAGAGGAGGAATCCTCTTACTGTTATTGTTTCCCATGTTCTTCCACCCCCAGTAATATTTTCCACATTAAAGCATGCTCTTTGCCCTCGCTCCAAAGACAGACCCAAATTTCACAGGAGAAAACCAAAGGAACCGCAAAAAACGACCGGGAGAACCCATGTCTGCTCAAGACTTAAATAATACTTTTATACGACAAAGTCCTACAGATGAGCTACTGGCTTAGAAACGGCCGTATTCTTCTTTAATTTATTGGATTCAACAGCTCACACTGATGTAATGTGATTTCATGCTTTATAGTTACAGTAATGAGTAGATGCCTTCGGAAAGATTTTATAAGACTCTTACACCACGGGTCTTACAGCTCGGAGAAATCTGGATACAAAATGTTTACTAGTATAACCTAAACGTGGCTTGAGTGGAACAGTGAGGCATTTCCTGGACCACATCAGAAAACGAGACAAGCTTAATTACCACACGCTTCTGAACAAACACATGTATACACTTAGTTCCCCATTCAGCACAGACTGCTTTCAGAGGCCAGTGTTGAGCTCATAATTTGGCTGAGTGTCTGCAAGCTTTTTTGTCTCGTTCCTTCAGACTACCTCATAAGAACAGTCTTCCAATCCCGCTTTGGACATGCATGTTTAGTTTGGAAGTTTAGCTTGGGAATCATTTCTGAACATGCAAAGTCAGGTCCTTTTAGCTCTGCCTCTTCGTCATTGCAGCTAGGATCAGGAAAGAGGTTTGAATTTGGTTAGTTGAACAGGCAGATGTCAGGGACAGAGTTTCATCTCTGCACTTTTCCTTTGAAAAGTTTCTGAAGTGCGAAGTGTTTACTAGTGAAATGCCACCGGCTTCCTGCACATGAATGCTGCGTCAAGTGTTTAATTTCCGGCGAGCGGCGGAGCTCGTTGCCATAATTACTGTCCATTTGACAGGTTGTTGTAAATGTCGCATGTCATTCCCGAGGACCTGATGCCGTGACATAAAACGCCTGCTGAAACTACTCAAAAGTTACATTCATCCAGCAACAGCAATCAAATGAAACTTTTTATTACTCGTGCTTTTCCTTCACAGCACTGGCAGTCGGTTTCACTGTGGAACAATAGGGTGCCTGTCGATCGAATTGTCTCAAAAGGAAAACTTTATAACGTTTGCTGTTCCTCCAGAGCCATGCAGCAAATTTCTTTTCCAAGCGCTCTGTTCGTATAACCTTACTTGGATGACCTTAAGGTACCGGACTGCAATGTACTCAGTCAAAAAAAACTCCATGGCTTTTGTTTCAACTGTTGCTCTAGTCAGACACTTAATCAGCCCTAAACTCTCATTTGCACGGCTATTTGTAGCAGATGCTGTACTTGATTACTCCCCTATTTGTGGACTAGAAGAATAAAGTAGAGTAATTCATGGTCTGTTCATTTGCAAAAACATAGCTGGTAGCCTGCTGCATAAAGATTATTTTAAATGCGGATCATTATGCTTGTGTTATGTTACCTCTGTCTTAATACCTTAAATTGAAGGTGCTTAACCACTGTTACCTAATGTTTGTCTGTCATGGCTTCCTTGAGCCAGCCATAACAACTTAGCCAATATTTAGTCAGCTATTTCCACTGGTCAGGCCATTAAAAAGACTGGAGCCCCAGACAGACAGTATTACACCAGTGTGTCTGTTCAGGCAACATCCTCAGATTATGTAAACACTGTTCGTTATAGTGCTGAGTCTCCTGTCAGCATAGAAGTCTGCATCTGTGACAAAGACTGTTATCCACTATGTGTGCTTCGCTAAACCAGTGTCAGAGTATTTAAATTTACTTAGTGTACTTTTTACTGCCAGCTTTTCAGCAGCCTGATTTAGCATTCTCAAACCCAATTTCCTTTTTAAATCTTTTAATTGTGTGCACGTGTGCATTAAACATTTAATTAAGCTGTGAATCAGCCCTCGTTATGCAATCCATCATTTGTAGTTTTAGGTAATCGCAGCTATCAGTGGTTTTTTGCCTCCTATACAACATGCGGAAGTGGTTAGAGGGAGTCAACAGGAGACAGCTGTCTGCTCATTCAGCTAAATAATTCTTTGATATTTCCTGATATTGTAGATTTTCTTATTGTTAGCTTTCCTTATTCTTCTCTGAAAGAGAGAGAGACTAAGAGTACTGTGCACAAGTCTTGAGCCACCCTTTCTTTCTGTTTAGCTTCTTGTAATTCTTAAAGTGGAAAACAATAGTTGAGCAATAGTTCTCCAGGATTTCTGATGGTCTTCTTCTTTTTTTGTACATTGGCTGCTTTCGCATTCGTTTTCAGTCTAGACTTTGTACTTGACCATTTTCAAAAAAAATTGTCAAGATTTTTGTGTCAAGCCACTTTACAGTCATTTAAGCATAAAAAAGTCACCTAAGTTAAGGGATGAACCAGTGTGGTGTCTACACACAACAGGCAAATTACCAATAAACAATCTAAAATTGCATCTTTAAGCAATTTGTTTGTCATCAAAAGAAATAATTTTTTATCATCTCTTTGGTTAAATCTTTGAGAATTGTATGGAAGACCATTTCTGCCACAAAAAATATATCCATAACTAAGCAAAAGTAACTCAAACTTTTGACTTATTAACTCAAATTTTTGAGAAAAGTAACTCGAAATTTCAAGTTAGCGCTGCCAATGAGTAATCTTCGTGAATGACGTAATTTCTTGTTACTCGGAAGCTGAAGCCCTCAGCTACAAATGCTACAGCTAAGCTACCAGTATTACAGTCAGTCATGAATGCACAAATTGCTGAGTATTTTCAGCGTGGCTTCACAAATGATGAAATCCTTGTGTTATTAGCTGAATCACATGGCGTTACTATCAGCAAACATACTCTCGAAAGCGCCAATTTGTTGCTATACATTGGTAGCTCACGATCTGGTTTTGAGTGCACAGTCCTCTGCTCCATATCCTTCCGGGTAATAATAATAATAATAATAATCCGGTAATAACTCCAAATTTCAAGTTATGGACACTTTTGTTTTGATTCCCAAGAATCTATTAAAACTAGACATAACTCAGCAACTGGATAAGTGAAGGCCAAAAGACTGAGCATCAGGCTTCCAAAAATAAATAATGAGCGATGTATTTGGCCCTTCAGCTGATACATGAAGTGACCTCAGTGGAAGAGTGGCTGTCAGGAAACCTAAAGGATGGGAAACAGGGAGAAAAGACTGAGGTATACCAAATTACACAAGAACTAGAGTGAATGACTAGACTGTTTTGAACACAAGTATCAAGGAGGTTAGGAGCCGGTGGTTAAAAAAATGGTTGAAATTATGAAAGCAGAAAAGCATGGTCATCCACCGAGCAAGACAATCTAGAAAGCATCTGATTGGCAACAGCTTCCTCTTTCAGCATGACAATGATCCCAAACATATGGCCAATGCAGTAAAAGCACACGTGGACAGCAAAAACGCAATTGAACACTATCAGTCATGGATCATGGATCAGTCATGGATCAAGATTATTGGAGCAGTGTGGGATCATCTTGACAGAGAACAGAACAAAAGGCAGGAACATCCAAAGAAGTGCCTTGAATATATTTCAAGATGTCTGGAGAACTATGACCGAAGACTGCTTAAAGAAATAAGAAGAAAGCATGGCAGAGTTCAGGCTGTGTTGAAAAATAAAGGTGGTCATGCCAAATACTGACTTTCAGGCTTGTTAGAATTGTTCAAAACTTTTTTTTCCTTATATACCGTATTTCTATGTGTGTTTGCACATGTTTGCGCAAGTCACTGTACCTGTTTCCCAATTTCTGAGCAATTTGGGATAAAGCTAGCTGGATTGTCTTTTTTTTTCTTCCACAAGCTATTTGCCATTGCATAACAGCAAAGTAAAGATGTCCTTGTTATGGAACCTCCAGAGACACTAGTGAGAGTAAAGACAGCAGCTTCTCCCTCAGCAGCAGCTCAGCCATGCTGAAATGCCAGAGTCTGGCTGCGTGGTTGGCATGCTGGTCATGCTGTAGAAAGAATTTTGGACCAATAATCATCTACTTCCTGACTGTATTGTAAGGATAATAATCTAAACGTCTAAAGTGCCTAAAACCTTTGCCCTGTACTGTATATTCTCCATGTCCTTCTAGTTTAATTAAATAATTACAGGAAGCAGTGTTTGCATGTTTTTAAATTCTTTCCTGTAGTTGAAGAACCTTGGCTTAAACGTGGCCTTTGGACATCTGAAACCCGACCTGTCCCCATGCATGTACAGCAAAACGCTGCAAACCAAAATGAAACTTTTAGCTAACTCAGGTGTAAATTTAGACTTTAGCCACTATAAAGTTGCAACAGTTTGAGACGTGGGAGTTTATCCCTCAGCAGTTTAAGTCATTACAACCTCTTTGCTACAGGTTGGAACTTTAGCCCCGAACAATGAACCTGGAGAGCTGATGGAAAAGCCATCTATACTGAGACTGGTTTTATTGCTTTCCAGGCCTGCTTTCCCCCCTATGAGGTAATTTTGGAGGAATGTCCCAGAGAGTAAAGTAAAAGTCAGGTCAGAGTACTTGACCTGTTTGTTTTGAGCCTAACTCTTGCAACTTTCCTTTTTTGGAAACAAAGCTAAGAAGCTTAAATTTCTTGACTCCCGACTTTACTAGTGCGCTAACATCGAGCTTGTAAAAGAACAGTGCTTGTGTCAGCACCCACAGTGTGTATCAAATGAATGTAAGACCTGTCTTGGGGGAAGCCTTCATTGAAGTTGTAAAATTGAGTCACTGACTTGTAGGTGAGAGTACTGTAAGCACTGGCTAAAATCGCTCTGTTTCATATTTTACACACTGACTAGGTTCATAGTAGTATGTGAAATATAACAGCTTAGCCTTGTGATAATATACCTAGAAATAAATCCTCCCCAGGTAACAATTTGGTTTAATTCCCGGTAATAAATAAAATAGAGAACATGCATCTCTAGAGTCTTAAAATAAGTCCACAGAAGAAGTGCAGACTGCTTCTGCTGATATCACAGAGAGTGGGTTTTACAGTAGTTTGGCCTGGGACGTTTTCACCAACCGTGGGCAGTTCGCAGAGTAGCTGTTTTTCATTAAATTTAAGTCGGATCATTTGTCATAAACTCAACGGCGCAACAAATTTGCAAAAAGGATGGCAAGGCATAAGGAAAAGCTGTGTTAATACTTCGTGTTGTTAACCAGATGAGATCAAAGAGGCAAACAGTACATGCTGTAACAGCTCAATTCTGATAAGTCAGTCTGGTATAGATACTGCTGTTTATTCAAAGGGGGCAATGCATATTAATTCACATAAGTACTTAAATGCATCATGTAAATGTGCCAGATTTAGCCACACAGGCTAAATTTCACATTTTCATATCTAAAATAAAAGACATACCCACATAACACTGAAAACACCTACGTTACGCACTATGACAAAAACATCAGATTTATTGAATTTCACCGTACTGTGAAGAATTATATGCCCATTTTATCTAATATTTTAATATCCAGTTGGTACTGCTCAAAAACCCCACTCCTCTCCAAGTGGGATCTCACCGAGGCTCGGCACTTTTTTTGGCCTCTTCAGCTTTGATTTTTCTCTCTCTGTTTACTATAAAAGCTCGTGTGATCACCGGCCGTTGGTTTATATTTACTGTGGCAACGGATAAGCTCCATCCTGACTGTCAACGTCTGAAAGTCTGAACACAATGTTGTCTCCGGTCGTTGTATGTTTTCATGTTTATGGAGAGGAGGACTGTTGTAATCACTCAGGCCAGAAGTTTTTAAAAGAAGTCAGCTGTTTATACCAAGTATTTGGATAAAGTCAGATCACTAATGACATTGACCGGTTTTGACTTTATTTACTAAATACTCCTAGAAAAAGGTTGTGCCTCTACCTCAGTGCATTTCTGAAGCGAGGAGTAATGAGTTATGGAAACAAAGATCACTTCCACTTAAACTCGTGACATCACGTGTCAAAGGATTTCAGCTTCTTATGGCCTCTGTCTTCATTTGTAGGTACAGCAGAGCTCTAAACTTACACTGCGATTCTTTGAATAGTTAAGTGATCTCCTAAACTTGGGATGTGAGATGTGGCAAAAACAAATATTAAAATTAAGCTGATTAGTCAAATATGCCACAAAGAGTTTCTCCATTTTCAGGGGATATTGTGTGTGGCGCTTACAAGTGCTAACCGTGCTATATGAGAAGGTTGATGAAATATTTTAGGCTTTAGGTTGCTAACTTTTTTTTTTAAGAAATTGCAACATAATTACCCGAATGTGCTGATTTATTGCCCACAGCTGACTTCCATTTGTCATTCTTTTTTGGTTGTTTATCGCTCTGGTCACTCGCTGCTACGTGTCATTTGCAACAACAAAGAAACAGCAGAGCGGTTGCAGTTCGTTGCCATGGACAGGATTTCATACAACACCCATGAACGGTTATGTCTCATACTAGAGCCATGAGTCTTTGTTGGCTCTGTCCGTGTTGTAAAATGTGGAGAGGACAAGCTAAATATAAATGTGTATTGGATTTCAAGAAGCACGAAATAGACGGTGCTGAGAGGAAAGCCGGAGAGCACACCGTGGCTGGTCCCATGGCACCGTCTGTGATGGATGGCTGTCAGCCCCTCCAGTGCCACCCCATTTCCTGGGGTCACACCACTGGAGGTCATGTCTCTCTGGAAGTCAGCCACCAGAACTCTCAGCCCCATGACGGGAAAAGCTCCGATACATCTTTGAAACTCATAAACTGTCGAATAGAGCCAAAGCAACAAAATGTAAATGTTGCACTAAATGGCTGCCAAGACAAACAGTGTCTTCGTGGTTTTTTCCAAGACTTCTTCTTGAAAATATACAACATTGACTGACTCTCAGATGTGGTATAGCGTGTCTTTATTGGAACCATATAAGGCCCATTCTTTTCTTATGAGGTAATTCTGTTTGCAGTTATATGGGGGGGTGTATCCAGTGATGTCACCCCGTAATTTACCCTATGCTCGCTTCACAGATTTGCTGATGGTCTATGTAGTGTCTGACTTCTCATCAGAGGCAGGAAATGACCAGTTATGGCTGCAACTGTTGCTGCATAAGAAGAGTCCTTAAAGACTTCATTAGTTCTTTTTAAAGCACAGCGACACATGTTCAGCTCTTACTTAACTAAATGATTTAAAAGAAGTTGGTACCGTCTAAAATATGAGAGTAGCTTTTTCAAATCATTATGCAACCGGTTGTTCAGAGTCATAACCACTTTTTCTCCATAGACGCTGAACGGAAGACTCTCGGCTTATCCTGAACCTCTTTGTTGCAAAGCTATTTATAATGCTGATATTTCCATTTCGTCCCGTTCCAGGCTGTAGATGAAATGAATGGAGCGTCGCACTCTGCCAGCTGCAGCTTGCTGGTGTTGATTGCACTGAATATGTGTAATAAAGTCAACTCTGAAATTGGAAAGCACCAAGTGTCTACAGACTGGGGACCAGATGTCAAAAACACCTAACATGAACAGCGTGACCTTTTAAAAAGTCATTTCACAAGTGTGTGATTACGGGCGTGGAGCAGAGAGGCATCTGGTTGATAACGAGGGAGTTTTTCCTCCTCACTGTCTCCAAGCGCCTGCTCACAGAGGGTCATCTGATTGATGGGGCTTCTTTCTCATATTGTAGCATCTTTGCCTTTATGATATAAAGGTCACCAAGGCAACTGTTGTTGTGATTTGGAGCAATGTAAGTAAAACCGAATTGAACTGACCTATGCTCATATTGGTAAAGTATCTTATATATTATAGCAATATGGAATGTAGTTTGTAAAATTAACAAAACGTATGTGTTATGTCTTACTCAGGGAGTAAATCTTGATTTGCAGTCACACGTCTAAGCAACTATATTGCTGTAACCAAAACACTAAAACTTGCAATGTAGCATGTGAGTTGTTGCAGGGCTTTGGCTGAGGGGGGTTCATCTCAGCGTTACTGCCGCTGGTTTGGGGCTGTAAAGCACTTCTTTAGTATCAGTCCTACACAGCATGGGGTGTGTCTAAAAGTCATTGCTGGAGCAAAATTGACAATTACCTATCCTGTCAGGGCTGTAGATCTAAGCAGAGTGATTAGGTAACAACTGTGGGTCTGACCTCACTAATGGTGCAGACACAAAATATCCTGAGGGAGCAAAGAGTGCTTGTGCCGCCAACTATTTAAACTGGCGGGGGTTGCAAGTAAAATAAAAGTCTTTTTATCTGGAGCTTTAAACTAGATATCTACACACAGCAGAGCCCTTTCTCTATGCTCACTATCGAGGGGCATACCTGGCTATCTAAGTACTCAATTTATCATGACAAGAGTTCTTTTGTTAAAAAGTCTTATTGTTGCCTGCTGTTGCTGAATGTGGCATTAATGAGAGTAGTGCGGTTGAGCTGGAACAGCTGAGCTGAAAGACTGTAGAGAATAGCACAGAGGGCTCATAATTATCACTGGATTTCTCACAGTGAGTTACAGCAGTTACATCATTTATTACTATATTGATTATAGCAGCTTTATAAGTCTCAATGTCTTTGTGTAATTCTCTATAATTATGTAGTTATAGCGGTTACTGAATTATGCGCAATTAAAACAACAAAATTCAGTTCGTGCACGTTACTACTCTTAGTGGTGTGCTGCATTGCTTTATTTTGCTTGGACCTCTTCGTGCAAGTGGTTATATAAGAGTTTTATTCAATTGAGCCTGGAAAGTCTTTTTTCTAGGAAGAAATGTGAATGTGAGGAAGAAGAAAATCTGGCGTCTGATGTCCTGCTATAATGCCAGGACTGATGTGAATGACATTAAATGTCGAATCGAACCCAAAACAGTAGCTTTGAGACTTTTGTGTAAGAGTGTGTATGTGGTGGTCTTTATTCCTATTTCCTTCTGTAGCAAAAAAATGTTTGATTTGGTACAACGCCCCCTCACTCCCGCTCCCATCTGCAGTCCCGTGGAGTAATGGAAGGAAGCGGGGCTTGGCTGGCAGATTGGGTAGCAGGATGGATGGAACTACTGTGGTGAACTCTGTGGGGATGAAGTCAGTGTCTGGCTCGCATTAAATCTCTACCAGACACATTCAGTCAACCAACAGCTAGATTCCAGCCAACATGCTTAGAACACATGAAGGTGTTAGCCTAGATCAAGACAAGCTGATGTCTCTGTTGCATGTGTTGGAGGAGCGCTGTGGGTGGCTGGAAGAGTGTCCCAGTAATGATTTCACTGGCTATTCTACAGAGAGCCATGTGATGTCTTATACAGCGCTGTAAAAGGTAAAGACCAGTTCAAAACTTACTAATGTTCTTGGCAAGCTGTTCACTGACGTGTGCAGGAAATATTGTCAAGCTAGTTGAAAAGAATGATGTCAACGAATATGCCACACAGCATTTGTGTTTTATTGCCCCGGCGAGAGGAGAGATGGCTTTGAGGGCTTCGCTGGTGCAGATTTGTAATGCAGGTCGGTGTGAGCTTGTAGACATGTCTGACACGTCTGCCTGAGATATCAGCCTCTGATCATAGTTAGCCTTTTTTCCATGCAAAAAATAAACATATAAATAAATAAATAAACATTTTATCCTTTTTCACAACCGCCTTAGTGAGAGAAAGTTCACTTAGCACCACAAAAATTAAGCTAAAATGTGTGAGTGCACGTGCATTATAAATAACCTTTTAAATACAAAATTACCCAAATTATTATTTATGGACCATGTCTGCATTATTCCACACTTACCTATTTTCCTCTGGCTTACTTTCATAAAGATTTTCTTTTTTTATGTATGTATGTTCAACTGCTGCTATGGCAACAAGTAAATATTGCCATGTCATGCTTTTCATCTGTGCACAAGTGGTTTCCAGGAGGGCACAGGGTAATGTTATAGTTAATACTATACTGCGTATGTATGTTGATTATCACATTTATTGGCAGCACAGCTGTATGGAGCAAGAAACTTAAAATGTCATCTGGAAAATAGATTTCAATTTTATAAATTGGTCTCCACACTTGAGTGCTATGCTGACAAAGTATGTGCTAACAAAATGCATTAATGGCTCTCAAGCATGTTGCCAGCATCTTTATATTCACGCAGTTACTGCAGTGTGCAGCATGATTACATTTGCATTAGTTGGGCCTTTGGTGACCCTCATCCTCTGTTTCAACTTCATGCACTGATTCGGTGCCAGACAATCTGCTCTAAACTTTACATTTTAAGATGTCTAACAATAATGATGAATATGCAAGAAATACTCAGTGTTTGGCGAATTGGCTCAGACTACACTTTTGCTCATGGACATCCTCCATTACGCTTTTACCAGTAGTTCAGTCGCCACTTCATAGTATTACTCAGTCTCTCCACAGATGCTGGTGACCATATGAATGTTGGACATTAGTCATATTCCTTACTGGTTTGGATTCCAGTTGTGTCTGATGTTAAATAAAAGGGTGTCATTGAAAAAAAGCAAAAAAAAAAAAAAAAAAAAAACGTCTGGAAAACTTCTTGTACCAACTTTAATGGGTACAGGCTCTTTCAACACACACATGCTTTTCTTGCAAATTCTTGAGTTTTTCCTTCAATTACCAATGTTAAACAATTCAAAGTTACTTTAAAGGTATATTTAGCTGTTTTTGAGGTTATTGAAAAGAAAAAACAATATCCTGCAATGATAAAATGTATAAATGTAGAATTTTGTGGACCCCCATCCCCCTTACTTTAGAGTTCCCGGTCACAATGGACCAGTCAGTTTTAACAGCTCTTAAATTAACACAACAAACATTTTTCACCAACAAATTCAGTTCAATAGGTCGTTCAGTGGGTCTTTTATTTATTTGGTCATTCACTGGGCCATTCAGGGGGTCAGAGGCCGAAAGAGGTGGGGGGTGGATTCCCATTCATTTCCTATGGCGGACACTTTTGACCGGGAACACCACATATATAACAAAGTTGATTAAAGCACTCAAAACTCAATGAAAGAGGTGCTCGTTACTTTTATATGTTCAAGTTCATAGTGTGGAGGATGTCATAAGGCCTTGAAGCAATCAGATGTAAAACACAATATTTATGAGTGTTTTAATTTGTAAATCAGTCAGATTTAATCCGAACACGACAGGAAGGTTTCAAGAATACACAGGAACAGATTTGTGGAAACCGAGATGTTGTCCCATCATCTTAAACACAGTGGCCGAGATGGACATGGCCGTTCCACCTAAGTGCGTATTGAGTTTGTGGCGAGGGAACGGCCACATACGCGTAACCTGAAAAAAAAAAAAAAAAAAAACAAGAAAAGGAGATAACTCACAGGTAAGAAAACAGAATTCAGTTGACTGCAAGCTGTTATCTACTGCCATCTGGTGGTGAGATTTTACACGCTCTACCTTTAATTATGAATGTTAGACTATTCAAGGCTACATGAATTGCATTAAATTTAGGTTTGAATCGGGAAGCTGCTCACGGATTAAACACAAAATCATCTGAATACAAAATTTTGCAAGTCGTTAACTTTGCTGACAAAGCCAAACATTAAGCAAGTTCAACAATATGAGACATATACTGGTCAGCCTCTTCTGTTATTCCCTGATATCATTTGTAAAACTTTTCCGAGTCTCAGTCTGCTCACAAAAGAAGGACCAAGTTGAAAAGCTGAATCTGGCAAGTTTTTATTGAGCCAAGTTTTGGTCAGAAGAAAGCAACAATTCCTTATCTGCTTTCAGTCTTAGCCAGAGAAGCTCTAATTTATTGTCCATGAAGCTAAAGCTGGCTCAGTCAGTGTACCATAAAAAGTACTTTGAGTGTAATATTTGGAGGTAAAATGGTAACATATTATTGCCTTAACTCTTCTGTTGCCATTTCTGGACAGTTGAACTAGATATAAAAACACAGCATTGACACATTATCAGCTTATAAAAAAATGTATTATGAAACCAGTGCTTGCTCGCACACCCTACACATGGCGAGAAATGTGAAATATTAAAACCACTTGTCTAATATTGTGTAGCGCTCCCTCATCCCTACAAAACAGCTCTTTTACCACCGTTGCACTGATGAGGAACCTCCTGTGTCCTGTGGTGTCTGGAGCCATTCCTCCTTTGTTTTATAGCAAAGTTTGAAAAGGAGTTTCTTTTTGTGGCACACATATAAGTAACATCCACAAGAAATCCAGAGAGACTGCCCAAGACGATCAATGCTCCTTATTTCTCACGTCAGTGGTTTTAATATCTGACATTCATCCTCCTATTAACTGCGTTTTTATTCCACTGACTTCTGAGAAAATCTCTTTATCAACTAAATATCCCAGTGTGTTCACCAGATGCTAACTTTCTCAGTTGATGCTCAACAGGTAGTTTGAAATACATCTATCATTGGATTTTTTTGAATAAAACCAGCTGCCTGCATCTGGAAAAGAGAGCTTAAAGACTCAAAAGAAAAGCTCTGCAAGAGCTTGAGAGTTGAATAATAATTCTTTGTGAGTTCATCATGAGCTATACCCTTCATATCACACACTGTCATTTTTGTTTAAAATATGGACTACTTCAGCACTTTTTTTTTGGTCTTTTTAAATATTTTTCAGGATGTGAAAGTTTTCTGAGTGATTAAACAGCGGCTGATTTGTGCGTGAAGCAGAATCTAGGACAAAGTGAAATGTTTGACAAGAGTTTGACTCGAAGAATTCTTTTGTTTGCAGGTTTAATTTGTTAATTATGGTTATGCTCCGAGCTTCATTGCTTATACCTACTAATAGGCAGCAGTGTTGTGCTCATTAGCGAGTGGAGCACAGCAAGTCCCCATTTCTCCTGACATCCTGACTGTGTAAAGCAGTAGGGGAGATGGTACTGGTAGCCATCGCTCAGCCTTAAGCATTCATTCCCACTAATACTTTGTGTTTTATAGAAAAGGGAAAACAGCCTTCAGTCTGCCTTACAGCGCTTTTTTTTTTTTTTTTTTACATGTGTTACAGGGAATTAGTGATACTTAATGAAGGATAAGCTTCCAAGTTTTTGTGCAGTCCTGCTGTTTTTCTCTGAAAGAAATGGGAGAAGGAAATGTAATTTTTTTTTCTCATTTTAATGCTATTTTTAATTATTTGCTACCACTGCTCGTTCTATTTACACATATCTGTTAAAAATTCCAGTGGTAGCACTGATTTAGTTATTGCCCATGCTTCAGAAATATTAAAGACGCAGCGCAGATGGTTTTAATTAGCCTGGCATGCACCATAGTCAAAAAGAATTAAGTTTAATGCGTGTTTGTTTAGAAACTCGAGCAGGGTGGAACATAATGGGACAGTATTCACAGACCTGCATTTATTTTAAAAAGGAAACATTTTTACGTGATAGTAACGTTAGTATTGCTACATGACAGGTTTTGGCTTTAACAGAGTGCTCCAACATTTCAGCAGATCAATTCTCTTGTAAATGTTGCAACAAATACTAAATCTTCACAAACGCCATCAGCTTTGTACTCACTAGTTATTCCTAACATGCAGTCACGGCTAATGAGCACATCATAGAAAACAACCTGAGGCAACTGCACACACACACAGCACTGAAGCATCAACAAACACGCTTCCCCGGTACAGCGCAGGCCAGCTTTCCTTGACCTTCTCTATTACTCATTTCGGGGAAATGAACAGCAAAGAACTGGGTTCTGTATTCCAGATGAGCACATCATAGGTTTCAGGAGAAACCGTGTACGATGTGGGGGGGCTAATATAAACATCTCTCCCGTAAAGTTCGAGCTGCCCAGTGCGATTTGGGTTTTGTCAGTTATGACCAGCAGCTCAACATCTGAGATTAATGACGCTAAGAGAGCACCGTTACTCACCCGCGAGTGGATCTTTTTAAAAACGGGCTAAATCCTGCTCCATCTACAGAGCAGCTGAGGTATTACCTCAGGCAACGGCTATTTACTGGAGATTTCCTGTTTTCCAAAGTGAAGAATCTATGATTCATATGACTTCCTGGTTTTGATTAAAGCGCTAAAAGATTCTTGATTTAAAGCATATTTTTGTCCAGAGCAAATTTTATGTTGCAGATGGGGGACAAATTAAAAAAACAAAACAAAACAAAGCAGGAAGTTTCTTGGTGTTGGGCTATCACGTGGTGTTAGAACAGCTTTACTGTGTTGGCATTGACTCTACTGAAGGGATGGTTGAGATCTGGCCACTGTGAAGCTGATGATCTAAATCATGACCCATCATGGCCTGTAGATGGGGATGTTGTCATTCTGGAAGAGATCACTCTTATGAGTACAGAAGTATTGTTTTGCAACAATGTAATAATTGTGATTAATTTTGTATTGGTCGGACTCTAATGTGTTATCCCTGTGTATATCCTGTTAGATTTGACCCCTTTCTGATTGAAATATAAAACTGCTTTTTTTAGATGTAAAAAATCCAGGTTAAATAAAGGTCTGGACTGAGATCACCAAAAAGGAATAATGATATAACAAGATTAAGCTCAAACACTCAAAGTTCTTCTTGCCCCATTAAAGGGAGGATTTTCTTAGTATGGTCCCCAAAGTTAAAGTTTGTTTTTTGAGTTTTTCTTCTTCAACAGAAGATAATTAAAACTACGGTGGTACAGCAGTAAGATAGACAAAAACAAAATTGTGGTCCATTTTATTTCTGTGGATATTTGACATTCATTTACAGCAACAGGGACATACTGTACTTAAACTGCACTTTATGGTTTTCAGGTTATGTTCCTTTTCAGATTTGTACAACAGCGGCACATATTTGACTACTGAACACCATCGATAACTTTCAATACAGTGCTCTGTACAGTGGTGTGAAAGCAGGAGAGGCATGCTAGTTTGTAGCGCCACGCTGGAGAAAATGTAAGTGCAGTCCAACTGTGCTTCATTATTTGTTAATAACTATATTACCTTTGTAAAATCAGCACCAATCACATCGCTTGTAATGGTATCGCCAAAATACATTCAGAATAGCACCTTTACAATTTACGTGACAACAAAACGTAAGAAAAGAGTACAAAAATATTAAGATAGATGAAAGACTGTTGTTAGCTAGTTACAATGTGCCATTACAATGCCAGTAGATCCTTAATAAGTCAAACTCTCTGTGACAGGAAGTTTTATTAACCAGTGATGTGTTCAAATTCCTTAAATAAATTAAAATAATAGGGGTAACATTGTACAGTTTCGTAGCTGTGATAGTAGCTTAGCAGCAGGCTTGTATTTCCATGCTGCAAACATGTTTTTATATGAAAAGGAATTTCTCCCAGTAATAGAAATGCAACACTTTAAACTAACATACAAAATGTTTGATAGAAGAACATAAAAAAAAAGTTCCTGATACATTCTGAATTTTCAGATGTGAATTAGATGCGCTCTCTGCATTTTTTAACCCCAAAGAGGGTGCAGGGTAATGAAATGAACTTCAGATGTCTTCCGAACAGGATGTTCTGCTCTGTGATCAAAAGATCCCACAGAAGCCAAGATTTGGAACAGGACTTTTCCTGCTATGATTCAGTCGCAAGTCAAAATACACAATAATTATCCACTTGCTAACATCCTGGGGGGGCAGAGTCATGTGGAAAGCAGCATGGACGATCAGTAGGGGTAGGGTGAGATGGAAATGTAGATGATAAAGATGCTCTGGTAGGTAATGCGGCCTTGCAGCGATATAGTGGTGGCCTGCACTTTGAGCCTCACTAGTCCAGGTCTGTCCAGAACCTGCAGGGTGTAGATGATCCCTCTGCCGGCCTCGTCTCTGATACCGAACACCTGCCCCAGCCCGCCTGCCTCCGGTTCTTGCTCAAGTATCGTAAAGGATGTGCGCTCCTGCAGGATGCCAGACTCTGAGAAAGCTGACAGTCGTACCACGTTGTGATTGGCTGGAATGCCGGAGGGAAGAGTGAGCAGCTTGTACTGCAGGAGCAGAGGAGAGCCTCCGGTGGCGCAATCCAGCGAGCAAGGCCTGTAACAGGTCCTTTAAAAGTCGTCCGGAAAAAAAATATATTATTAATTCATATAATGAACATAATTTTGCATTTGTGTGGTATCTACAACTTAATTAATAACCCTGTATAACACTTATTAATGTTGCAAATTACCCGGGTCTTCTTCCACTCTGGTAGGATGCAGGGCAGGGTGTATCCAGACACTGGTATCCTCCTCGGGTGTTAAAACACATCTGGTTGCGTCCACACTGGATGCCTTGTTCTACACACTCATCAATGTCTAAGAGAAAGAGAGGGGATAAGTATATAGCTGTAATAATTTGAGGGGAAGGTGGAAGTTTTAAAACAGTTTAAGGAGACATTTACCTTTACAGCTTCGGCCGTTGGGTAGCAGCTGGTATCCAGGGGGACACAGGCACTGGAAACTACCAATCGTATTTCGGCATTCATGTTGGCACGGTTTCTTGAGGAGGCACTCGTCCACATCTGTAAGTGGAAAACAACAGAACATTGTTTGGGCTTATATTGTAAGAATCCTTTGTTATTTTACATCTTTTGGAGTCTTTTTGATTTCAACTTACCAACACACTTGCCGTCTCTGTTGGTGTACCCGATAGGACAGCTCTGCCTGGTGATGCGAGATACTCCATGGGAACGGGAGAGGATTGGCCTGCCGAGGGATGACACCAGCTGTGGGACGAGTCTCGCCCTGACTCTGGTTCCGTTTGTGAAGGTGTGCCCTCTCTCAAGCCCTGCGCAGGAGCGCCCATCGCCGAGTAGCACTGTCCCAGGGGGGCACAGACACCTGAAGCTGCCCGGCACATTGCGGCACTGATAGGCGCAGGGATTCGGCGTTTGCAGACACTCATCGATGTCTGGAAATGTAAAACAAAAGTTAAGTAGTGATTTGTGCTTCCGTTGGGTGTGATGTTTAGGGTTTTTTTGTTAAACAAACGTAATAATTACCCAAACATGGAAGCCCAACTCCCTGAGATCGATAGCCTCTGGGACACACGCATCCATAACCTCCGACTGTGTTTCGACAGATCTGAGTGTAGCGACACACGTGACTTCCATCCTGGCATTCGTCAATATCTGAAAAATGTCCAGATCAAAAAAGGATGATTTTCACACAGTCATATCCAGCTATACCTTAACGATAGATTAAGGTTAATGGTTATATTGACAAAACCGATAACTTTAGTTTGCTTTTCCTCACTTTGGCTAAATAAAGGTTGATTTAAGCCTGGATTATGCATCTTGTTCTTGTTGTATTTTTCCTGAAATTATCATTTTCTCTTTATTAAGAAAACAAAAGACCCCTTTACACACGCCTGTGTTTAGTGATTGCTCCTACGCTGCAAACACTGCCTCTTTTACGTGAGTGCACTTGGCTAGATTGGGACGACCTGAGCTAATATGTGTGTTAATGCTGACTGCGATTGCTGACATGAAGCCAGTTAAAGAGAAGATATCCTGAGTACATTAAAGCTGCCGTGTAGCAGTGTCTACCATAAACTCTGCTGCATCTTGTTACAGAAGTTTTCTTTTCGCAGCAGTGGATTTACAGTTCATAAAATCTTTTGCTCTCTATTTGGCCTCTTTTGACCAGTGATCAGTGGTTCTTTTGGCTTTCAAAAGGATTACAGGGGGTTTCATTTCCACTTATTAGGAAAACCATTTTAGCAAATTCACGATACAGTGTTGAAGGGTTGGAGGTAGAAGCCAAATCTGAGTCTTTCAAGGCATGAATGAGTTCATGCTGTCAGTCAATAAATTAAGCAGTGATTAATGAACAGGAACTGTTAAATGAAGCAATGTCTAAATAAATAAAGTGGATAAAAGCAGCTTACCCACGCAGGCCCCATTCTCTGCTTTGGTCATTCCAGCTGGGCAGCTGTCGAAACACTGGTATCCTCCTTCTGTGTTACGGCACTGCTGGTGAGCCGGGCATACGTTCCTCGTGCATTCATTGATGTCTGCAAAAGTTAAACCGTCACATCGGAGCTGTTAGTAAATATTCTGCAGGGCCCGCATTACTGTGGATGCTGTATCAATGGAAAATACATCCAAGGGGAATAAACATAAGTATTTTCAACATTATAAGTATAAGAAGCAGTGTTACAACAAAGAACACAAACTGAACACAAACTTCCTTACATTTTGTGCTAAGTTTGTATATAAAAAAAATGCAGTTGGGTGTAGTCTTATCTTTTGAAATCTTCTGTAGCATAACTTAATAAGAATTCAAACAAGTTAAGGCAGGCAGTTAGTTTTTGTTCTTTTTATCTCAACTGACCAATGCAGTGACGTCCTGACAGCTGGTATCCAGGGTGGCAAACACAGCGGTAGGAACCCAGAGTATTGAGGCACTGGTGCTGGCACGGGGAGACAGCGGACTCTTGGCACTCATCTACATCTAAAAGACCAATTTGACACATACAGCAGGGCTTTATCGCTGATTAACACTTAAGTGATTGGCAAGAAATGAGATTTTTATTATTGTTGCAGGTGCAAATATAATAAAATATTACACGAACAGGAAAATAATGAGACGTTTATGCCTCCATATGAAATGCTGGACATTTTAACAGTGATTAACAGCTGCTTGCCTTCACAGCTGGTTCCTGTGATGCTGGCCTTAAATCCTGGTCCACACTTGGCCTGGCAGCGATACGTTCCCACTGTGTTGACACACTGCTGGTTGTAGTGGCACATGTGTGAGCCTTGGGAACACTCATCGATATCTGCATGAGGGAAACAGTTAGTGAGATCATTTTAGATTTACTTAAGTAGGACATTATCTCTGTGCACTGTGTATTGTAATATTGGATATTGCAAAAAAATCACCCAGCAGGTTTTCTTTGTCTTACCTTGGCATACATTGGTGTCTGCAGAAATGGTGAAGCCAGACGGACAGGTACAGGAAAAGCCTCCCATAATGTTGTTACATGAATGAGAGCAGGCAGACTGGAGCGCACACTCATCTTCATCTAATAAGAATGCATTTGATGATAATAATAAAATAGAACAGTCACAAATGTTCAAATAAATGGTGTTAAAAATGATTGAGGTATTAAAAAATAAGCACAGCATACCAGCACAGTAGGAGGTGGTGTCAAGAGTGAAACCTTTAGGGCATGCGTCTTCATAACCATCTGCAAACACAGAGTACATGCAATGTTAGGCTTTCCAACAGATCCTGGATTTAATGTAAAATCGAGTTTAAATTGCTGGAATTTTTTAAGATTTTTGCAGACCTGGTACGTGTAGGCTGGCAGTAACATGGAAGTCCAAAGTGAGCGTAAACATGTTGTAGGCACTATTCATCCCAGAAACCTTGAGCAGTTGGAGCACAGGACCCTGGCGCTCTTCCTGGCCCTCGTAAATAATTGTGTGATTACAACGCAGCACCATGGGGCTTCCTCCTCTCTGGTGGGTTTGCGATGACCACGAGTACAGCTGCCCTTGGCCCGTCTGCACATATGACTCATCGAACTCCTACGGGGCAGGAGTGAAATCGGGTCACACAAACTAAAGAGGATCGGAGGTGTGAAACTAAAGTGTCATGTCTTTAAGTCAGGATTTGATCTGAATGATCTTTAAATACACATTGCGATGAAAGCTGTGAACACACCTGAAGGCTCATGTGAGATGATGATAATGAAGGAGGAACAAATCCGTTAATTACTATGTCAATTAGCAAAACACCCTCCGAATCCAGACCTCTGGCAACATGAGTCAAACGTAGGATTTCCCCTGTTAGAAGAGATTAAAAAACCAAAAAACATAACACTGTAAATCCACTTAAAACCACAAGGGAGCGTGCTGTAACTGCTTAGAAGCACAAGCCTCCATGTTCAATGTATGTGACTGCTAGTAAGTGCTGCCATCTACTGACTGTTTTACAAAAGAGCGCATAATGGACATGAAAAACTCAACATTTGTTGTTGTTCCTGTAAAATCACACCACCGTTTAGAAGAAACTAAACAGAAATAAAAAGAGTTGAACAAAACTTATCTTAAGCCGAGTATTTTCATCGATTAAATATGCAGTGCATGACCTTAAATAAATGAATCAAAAGCTTTAAATATTAACTGGCATATGCACGGAAAACAAAGCAAAAATGTGTAGTAGGCAAAGCTCACCAGTCTCGAACTCCAGCTGAGACTCCTGTCTGAACTGGCCCTGAGTGAAAGCGTAGCCATTTCTGGCTGCTCCATTCTGCAGCACGGTGGTCCAGTAGATGGGTGCAAACACAGACACCAGCACCCGCAGCAAGGGACCTACAACAAGACAGCATTAGCTCTGTGCCTCTGCTGCTCTGCTACACATCAACATGTGATTTGAACAAGATTGGGAATGCATCCCCAAGAATTCAACTCTTTCTAGTAAAATTCAGCGTGACCACTGTTTAATGAAGTGGTAACTGTTAGGTATGAGGCTGAGGTCAACAGCAACCAATGGTACACAATGGTACATGCCATCACTCACCCACAGTGGGAGGAATATTGTCAAGGCGTGCCTGCACAGTGCTGCTCCCCTCGTCATCATTGTCTGTAATGTTGGCCTCCAGGTAGGACACACCAAACTCTCTGTCATTGACCATTCCTATCAGGCTGCCTCTAGTCCTGCGTGGAACCTCACCTGGCAGCACCAAAATACGTTTAAATAAGATACATTAACTGAAATTCATTAATATCAGGTTGTCCTAAACGCTCCCTGAAAGTGTTTAAAGTTACTGACATGGACTGGAAAGAAAGAGCATACTTCTGTGTTAGACACCACTCCTCATTTAATTATTACTTATTATTCATCTCTGGCTTTCTTCCATATTGCGTCTCTTGTCCTGTCTTCCTCACTTCACCCCCAACTGGTCACAACAGATGACTGCCCCTCCTTGAGCCTGGTTGTGCTGGAGGTTTCTTCCTGTTAAAAGGGAGTTTTTCCTTCCCACTGTCACCAAGCGCTTGGTTTTCTCTGTATTATTTTTAGTTCTTATGGTACTGAGCTAACTTGAGGGGACTGCTGTTGTGATTTGGCAGTGTATATATAAAATTGAATTGAAGGGTTGAATAATGAAATATTTTGTAGTTATTGGCAACGGCCAAGATTGCAAATACTGAGATAATATATTTTAATTTTCAAATTTCCTCATGCATTACACAGACATATTTTTTTTGGAGGCATCAAAATGAATCGAAATGAATAACAAAGCCACTGGTACCTGGACACAAGCCGACCTGACATTTTCTAGAGTCGATACTGGGGCCGCTGCATGATCGGCCTCCATTAGCTGGTTCTGGGTTGTTGCATAGTCTGATTCGCTCTTGGAAGCCTTGGCCACAGGTGCTACTGCATGGTCCCCACTCCTGCCAGCTAGAGTAGCCTCCATTGACTAAGAGAGGAAGAGAAGAAAAGAATTTTCAACAGTGGGTCCTCAGGAAGTTCATCTGCACAGGTTATGTTGTGCAAACTTGCTGTTGTGCAAAGGAAAGGAGCACTTGCAACACATGAAAGCAACAGACATGAATAAGTGAACACGGGGGGAAACTAACATTTTAAAGTCGTTCTTAAAAGTGGATTGGAGGCAGTTTGGGAAGTACATTATGGTACAAACTTGTTTGAATTTTTTATTTCATAACCCGTTAAATAAATCATATAGACAGAACTCACTCTGAACCTTGAGCGTAATGGTCCTCTCAGCTGTTCCAGCCTCACTTTCAGCCACACACTGATACTCCCCTTCATCTGCAGCCTGTAGATCAACCAGGTAGAGGTTTAGCTGATTATCGAATTATCTAAGGAACAGTTATCCTTTAATAGGACTACAAACCTTCCAGACAAACATATCTCTGAATTGGGTACAGTTTTACAGTTTAGGGAAATTACCATACAAGCAAACAAAATCTGACATTTTCAATGGGGCAGTTGACTTTATTCCATTGAATTGTTTGTCATAATTAATATTACAGGGACAGAGAGAGGAAATTTCATAATAAGAGCACTCTGCTGGAAGGACAGTCATCTGTCTGTGAGAAAGTCTCAGCTGCAGGCTGTGCAATTACAGCAGCAGTTAGAGACCATAATAAGGTTAGAGGCTACGGAAAGAGGGGCAGAGTCTGGGAACATACAGCATTCTGTTTGTTTCTTCCCTCTGAGCCTAATGCTGTTAGCCTCTCCGGCTGAACTCAATCTGATTTAGATGGGAGCAGGACACTACAGGACAGTCACACGCTGTTCCTCTACCCAAGGGTATTGTAGATGAAGCTCAGATGGGATGAATAAAGCGCCGCTGTTCTACTCAGATTGCGTGATGGAGCCTTGTTGCGCAAACTACATCAGAAAATGTTTCATGCCAGAGTGAGCTAGGCTTGACAGAACTTATTTAGAAGCATGCTCAAAAGAACAGAAATAGGAGGAGAAAAGAAAATGTTATATTTACAGTGGTGCTGTAAATGACCAGAGATCCGTTGTGGAGGGTTTGCATTCGGAGGAAGCGAGGTAGCGGTTTTCCATTTCTGAGCCAGCGGAGGACAGGGCTGGGGTCTCCGTGGACGGGACAGTCAAGCACAGCAGAGCCACCCTGAATGACTGTCTGAGACGTGTGGGCTTCACCCTTCAACACCGGAGGCTCTGGAAACACATAGCATGTGTATTTTCAGATAGAATGTGTCATAATGTAAATATCTATAGAAAGTTCAGTGAGCGGGAATCCTCGAGGATAAATCTCACCTCTGATACGGACGAACGAGAGCGCTCTAATGGAACCCACGCTGTTTGCTGCTATGCACACGTAGGTCCCAGCATCACTCCGAGTCACATTCTCAATGATGATGGAGCTTCTGCCTGCCTCATCTACAGTGGCACCTGCAACAGTTTTGCAGTTTTACACCACAGTTTTATTTTAAATTAGGCTTCTTTTTTTTTTAAACTGAATGCATTACACATAATAACAAATACAGTAATCTGTGTAGCAATTATGAGCTGTTTAGCTGAAGAAAAAAAGGAAAACACTACCTGCATAGGGACTGTTGTTGACAGTCCAGGAGATAGTAGGAGAAGGCGTTCCCTGAGCATGGCACGATAAGGCAAGAGTCTGCCCTTTGTTTAGCATTGCATCGCCTGGCAGCTCCTTGAATGCAGGCCTCATATTGATGGTCAGTCGGATGTCTTGCCTCGCAGAGCCTGCTGCATTGGTGGCTACGCATGTAAACACACCAGCGTCTCCTGACTGTTGAAGGAAAGAAGCAGCAGCTGAGTGTTGCACATGGAACTACAGAGAGATGCAGTTCATAATAAAGTGCAGAGAAAGCATGACATAGAGGCTAACCTCAGCCCTCTCTATGATCAGCTCTCCTGACCGTAAGACGGTGAATTTGCCAGGGAGGTTGGGCACCACGCTGCCGTCCTTCTCCCATGACACTTTAGGCTCTGGTGAACCCTGAGCAGCGCAGGGCAGCAGAGCCTGAAATCCTTGGATAACTGACAGTTGCGTCTGTGTAGGAGCAATCACGGGTGGGACTGAAAAGAGACACCACTATTAACACAAACATGTTACGACACAGCGCAGCTTGTAAAGTGCTTCACCCACCTTGAATGAGCAGCCTCATATCATGGCTGGCTCTGCCGGCGGGGTTTTTAGCAGTACACGTATAAAGACCCGCGTCACTGCGCTGGGTAGAAATAATTGCCAGAGTTCCATTGGAGAAGACGCGCACATGAGCGCCATCAAGCACAGGCCTCCTCTCTTTGCGCCAGGTGACTTCAGGCAGAGGCTGCCCATCAGCTATGCACTCCAGGCTGACTGGCTGGCCTAGCACAGCCATGTACTCGACATGAGGCACGCTCAACACTGGTGGAACTGCGGAAACATAAGATGAGCAGATATTTATTTGCAAATTTCCTAAAATGTATGTAATGTTTCATAAGATTATGAAACATTACATAATGTTATTCCCATGGTGAGATAAAAAAATCTGCATTACCTTGAAGGACTAATTTTGTCCGGCCCACAGCTACACCAGCTTCATTCTTTGCCAGGCACTGATAGGTCCCCGCATCACCAAGCGTCACACGGGAAAACTTCAGAGCTCCGTTCGGGAGCACAGCCAGCCTGTGACCTAGACACACAGTCACATGAAAATTACTGGCCCACATGAGACAGGTCAAATTAAAGCCCACAGCATGATGACATTGCTGTCCTATCTGTAAAACGTAAAAACAAAACAAAGAAAAGATTCTTGTTGGAGTATGACTTAGTTGCTGTTAAATGTGTTGGATTCTAATATATGAAAACTGTGCATAATTACAGCAATGTTCATCTGTCTGTCTCTTCATAAATAAGGATTTGGCTCATATTTTTTGTACTGTTACCTGTTGCTATGGGAACTCCCTCTCTTTGCCAGGTGATGGATGGTCTGGGGAAGCCCTGAACCTCACAGGGGAGAACAGTCCCGTGATTCAGCACTACTTGCACCTCTTCTGCCATTGGTCTGATCTCTGGCAGCTCTGTGTGTGGAAGACAGAACACAGTGTCATATGGTTTCATACATTTTAACATAAACATAATAAGATAACATATGTCCTTGGAGGCCTACCATGCACTGAGAGAGAGATGTGTTTGTGAGCCACTCCAGCTGGGTTTCTGGCTGAGCATGTATATTTTCCAGTATGACTGGGCAAAGCAGCAGTTATCTCCAACTCTCCTGCATTAAAGTGAGTACAAAGAACATGTGTTTACAGAGGACCGTGATGTATGAAAATGTAAGGAAACAGCAACTGGTGTGCTGCTTTACCAGTGGGAAGGATGCGGTAGCTTCCTCCTCTGGAGCTCAGTTTGGCTCCACCCTTTGTCCAGGTGACAGTGGGCATTGGGCGTCCTTGTATGTGACAAGGCAACACGACAGGAGACATTTTCACAGCTTTAACTGCCGTAACATCATCTTCAATAGATGGAGGGACTACGGGAGAGAACAGCAAATTTGTGGGCTGAATTATCTGAAACAGCATTCTACAGCCGGCTGATTTTCACAACACTTTAAATCAATACCTTGCAGGATGACCTCGATGACTCTGCGCTCCTCTCCAACATCATTGACTGCAGTGCACTCAAAATAACCTTCATCCTCATTGGCTGGGGACAAAAGAACCAGAGACCCTGAGGACAGTAACCTGAACAGATAAGCAGAACTGCATCAGCTTTGAAGTTTTTATAGCTGTACGAGTTGTACTGCATACCAATTGTGTATTTGAAGCATACAGGCATAGCTTTGTCTATACCTGTATGCACCAGGCTGCTGGCTGATATCCAGGGGAGTGCCATTCCTCTTCCAGGATACTTTAGGAGAAGGTATACCTGCAGCCTCACAGCTAAGCAGGGCTCTGATACCAGTGGTTACTGTCACGTTGAATGGACCCGGACTGATTGAGGGACCCACTAAAAGGACACAGAAGACCTTCAGCTAAGCTGTTATAACAATAAAAAATTGTGCTAAAAACTGAATCTGCTGGCATCCCCAAAATCTTCATAAGCTAAGTACTGCTTATACTGTCTTTACCAAACACACGAAGATCCACTCCTCGGTGATCTGAGCCAGCCTGGTTGGACGCGGTGCAGTAGTAGCGACCAGCGTTATTCAGCTGAGCTGCATGTACGCACAACGAGCCCTCGGATAATATGGTGTATCTGAAATGCACGAAAGATGAATGAGTTGGGGATACACCGCGTCTGTGTTCGACAGATATAGTCGAGTGTGACGTATACAATTACAGACACCTGTGAGAAATCTCAGGACGTACTTATTGTTATCTTGACGCACGGGGAAGCCATCTTTCCTCCACATGACCACAGGTGAGGAGTCGCCTTTGACTTCACAGGGTAAAACTGCATCCTGGCCAATATGTACAGTCACCACTGAGCTGCTCTCCTTTATTACAGGTGGTACTGGAAGTAAAGAGACAGAATCTTGTTGTGTTTAGCATATAAAACTCTTTTTTTTCTCCCCAGACATGAATGTTGAACGACACACCAAACACTTATTTCCCTTAAAACCACCCTAAACGCACAAACAGTGGTTTCCCTTGAAACTTGCTTGAGTAGGTGGCTCTTTTTAAGCTCTCTTCAAATGATGATGTTACATGTTACCACATGTTACTTCTAATTCTTTACTCAGCCTCCTAAATAAACTTCTTGAACTTTGCTCCAGCTACCCACCTACAGTCAACCTTAAAAAAGTGGCAGCATTAAAAGTTGAAATACGACGGGGGAATTTCTCTTTCATCTCTATTAGTCCTCACACATATAAATATTTAGGAATCTGGATCACATGCAAGTACAAAGTTACTTACCACCTTTCTAAATTAATACAACACAGAGATTTGATTGGTTTCTCACAAAGTGATTGCACATGTCGCCCAAACTTTGTGCAAACAGTTGCAGTCTGTTGCAGACAGGTTGCCAACAGTCTGACTGAGTCTTTGTTAATGAGCAAAACTCAAGGGGACTCAACTCAACGGACTGCCAGTTGGTTGTATTTTAGTTTTATTCCTATACAGCAGGAATGCTGCTGAGGTCAAATATGTCATCTTTATCCCAGAGTTATCCCAGTTGATGTATTATCAGCTATAATAGTAAATATAACAGTATAGTAGAATAAAATAGTAGAATAATAGTAGACTAACTCCATCTTATAGAAACATTTATGGCAGGTTTCAGTAGCAGTGTTGGTATATTTGACAACCTCATTATCCAGCAGGAAAAATGACTTGAGATAACTTTATCTTATTGGATAAAAAGTGTAACTTTGATAACATGATTAACAGATGAAAAAGGGGATAAATCACAATATATGTGCAATATTCAGCACATCACACTAGTATTACATTGTGAAGAACTGTGATAATATCATACTGTGGGGTGTCTGATCATTTCCACCTCGAACAATTAATTAGGCTTCTGTTCTATTGTACTGCAGAGCCTCAGCTACAACTAGCTACTCTTTGCATGTATCTATGACCTTCTTATGTAAGTTCAAAATAAGTCACAGCTCTTTTAGCGCTTTTAAACATTTGTTTGTTTTTTCTAACAGACATTTCAGAAACTAGTGGCTCCGTGGTGTAGTGGTTAACACATTTGCCTTACATGTAGGTCCCCCGTTTGACACCAGGAGGCGACAGAAACCCAGCCTCAGGGGCTCACGAGGTATCGTACTTGCATTTGTCTTATTCCAAGACTGGATCAATTAGAGCAGGGGTCCCCAATCCCAGTCCAAGAGGGCCGTTGTCCCTGCAGGTTTTAGATCTCACCCTGGGTCAACACACCTGAATCACATGATTAGTTCAATACCAGGCCTCTGAAGAACTTCAAGACATGTTGAGAAGGTAATGTATCCATTTAAATCAGCTGTGATGGATCAAGGACACATCTAAAACCTGCAGGGACACCAGCCCTCGTGGACTGGGATTGGGGACCCCTGAATTAGAGGGTTACACCACAAAGGTCATCCACTGTTTGGGGTTTTTTTCATCTGTGACAAGTCAAAGCATCCAGATGTATTCACTGTGGCAACCCCTTGATAAATAGCAGCTCAGTGTGCCATTCATTCATAGCTCACTAACACTTTTACTGCAAAACTTTTTTAGAAGCAGCTCCATTGTCTGCAGTGTTTGGTATGATTCCAAAGAATGGAGTATACTTTGGTCTTTCACTCTCTCCTTGATAACTTGGACTGGTTACTAACTGCAGTAACTGGCAACTTGCTGAGTTAAATATTTGGTTGTCATGTGTTTATGTCTACGGTTCAAAAGTTCAACAGTTTAAAAACAAGATATGACAAGTATGCTTACAGAGAATTTCCACAGTGAAGAAGAGACTGCTGCTTCCAGCTATGTTGGTAACCACACAGCTATACTGGCCGCTATCCTCAGACCTGACTTCCTGTATCTCCAGGTACTGACCCCCTGCCAGCTGCTGGATACGACCACCCAGCTGATACAACAGAAGGAAAGGAAAGATAGAATACGCAAGTCAAAGAGGAGATCAATACTTTTAATAGTGGATGACTTATTTGAGCTCACATTCTGCACCTGCAGTTTGGTTTCACCCTTGTACCACTCTATGTGTGGAGGAGGGTCGCTGTCAGCCAGGCACTCCAGAGTGAGGTGACCGTTAACCGGCACTGTCAATGTCCTCACATCACCGGAGCCAAGGAGCGTCGGTGGTACTGCAACACAACCACTGACCATTAAGATTTATGTGATCCACAATAACAGCAACAAAAGGAAAGTAAAAGAAAAAAAAGTGCTGTGAGCCTGAAGTGCTCCTTCAGGAAGAGCTTGGTAAAGTTATGAGGCCGTGTGGAACAGATGAAGTCAGAATGTAGATCGGGGACAGATATAAAAAGCATGTGTTTTCACTTAAAAAAAAGACATTACTAAAAAAAGTGCTATAAAAATGTGTGCCACACAGTTTTGAATCATCTAGAAGAGTCTTAATTATAGGAATGGGGAAAAGAAACACCATGAATTTGGGAAAACACTGATCTAAGCAGTCTGGCAGGTCTTAACTGCATTGTGTATGATTATATTTATAGAAGCATCATTTTACTCAAATATTAACAAGTGGAATAAATGGTGAGTAGTGCACACTCATAAATTAAAGTCAGGCCATCAATAAAAACCCAAGAAAATGCACCCTGCGCTGCATGCATGTCATATTGCGTGCAAAACAGCGAGGCCGATATACAAGCGGCGCAAGTCTGTTTTTCACTTGTGTAAAAATCCAGACTTTTATTCCTGATCGCACACAGAGCTTTATTCATGCATTACCAGGTGCAAAGAGAGGAGGAAGTTAAGGGAAAAGGGGGGCATGACATATTTCTTCCATGCTGAATAATATCCAAGAACAGCTTGTGTCACCTTGGACCCGGACCCAGTGGTTTTTTCCATCCTCTCCGGCTAGGCTGCTGGCCAAGCACGTGTACAGACCTGCATCCTCGACCTTTAAAGAGACAATATCAATCAGCTTGATTGGTTCTTGCATGACAATGCTTTATTTAAAAATTTACACTCAACTAAAGTGACGACTAAGGTTTAAAAAGAGTGGGTATGTTTTTCTGTTTGTTTTTTAACAGGAGTGATTGCTTAGAAAAAATCTTAGCGACATACATTGTCTTAAATAAAGTTTTACACCTTAAATTGCCAATCTCAGGAGAACATGTGCTCGCACAGTCAGTAATTAATACCTGAACTTTGCTAATCCTGATAAAGTTTCCGTCCTGCTGAACGATATCAGATCTCTCCATGGGCCGACCATCCTTGAGCCAGCTGAGGGTAGGAGGTGGGACTCCCACAGCAGAGCACTCCAGCTCAAGTGGACTGTTAACTGCTATGGTCAGCTCTTCTGGTGAGTCGGAGCTGACTATCTTTGGAGGCTCTGCATTAGAAAGCAAAATGTGTTAGCTTATTTTCTTTTTCTTTATTGCAGACATAAATAAATAAAAAGAGGGTGATCGTACCAAGCACGGTGAGGTTGAAGCTCTTGGTACTGCTTCCAGCCTGGTTACTAGCCACGCAGCTGTAAAAGCCCGCATCTGAGGGGGCCACATCAGGAAGCTGCAGTCTTGTCTCCTGTCCATCCAGCAGCAGGTTGCGGTGAAGGGACAGCGGCTGTCCATCTTTCATCCACGTTAGCGTCGGAGGGGGGACGCCACGTGCTTCACAGGATAAAGTCACCAAGGATCCCTGGATTACTGAAACTGGCTCCACCGGTTCGACGTGATTCACACCGGGGGGCACTGCAGACCATAAACACAGAGTGTGAAACCCCACCGACCCAGCATGTTCTGTTTTCATGTTATCTACTGTTGGGATTGTACCTTGGACTTGGACATCATAGCTGAGCTCTGCAAGACCAGCTTGACTGCGTGCCACACACGTGTAAACTCCAGAATCAGACAGCTGCACAGGAGAAATCCTTTTTTTTTTAATGAAGAAAGAGAACATTTAGAATGACCTCATCCACCAACCTGTAATCTTTTTACAACACAGTCTGTAATCATCTTAACTGACCTCAGCAAAGAGTCACCGGAGAGGAGGCGGGCGCGGGGACTGAGGAGCAGCGGATGCCCATTCTTCAGCCAGCTGATCTGAGGTGGTGGGTTTCCTGCTGCCTGACACTCCAGCGTCACGGCGCTGTCCTGCGTGACCTGCACCTCTTTGGGGATGGTGGTCTCACCAGAAATAGATGGCGGTACTGCCACAGATGAAATAGACTGTGAAGAAATCGCTCAGAAACTTAACGCAGATAAACAAAGCTAAGGGGTGAAAAACCAACCTAGAGTAAAGACGGTGTAGATTTTACTCTCCTGGCCGGCCGAATTCACAGCCAGGCAGGTGTACGTCCCAGAATCCTCAGGACTCAGGCGCAGCAAAGTCAGTGTGCTGCCATCAGATGTCACGCTGCCAGAGAACAAGCACGCTTTGTTTTCACATCCATTTTTCTCTATTATTTGTCCACATCTGAACCTCGGTGTAATTCTTTCATTATCACCCACATCCCACAGTTTTCTCACAGTCGCATGCAGATACATAAACACAGTCGCTTACTGTCTGATGACCACATAAGCTGGCGAACAGCTGTGAAGCAGCTGCTTTTACAGTTTTTCATGATCTAACTGGGCAAGACACTATAAACCATTTGTTCGTCGTGCACATCATTCTCTGTGTTTCTGATTAACGGTGACACTTTCCCAAACCCTTAATGAAGGCTGCTCATCGATTCAAATATTTACCATTGTTATGATTACTTCACACTTGACAGAGCGGGGCCTGAGAATGACTTACGCAATGTGACGGGCATCCGATCCCTCCAGAGTCACTCCATCTTTCAGCCAGCTGAGGCGAGGTGTGGGGATTCCATTTGCTCTGCACTCCAGGGTCAGCTCCTCTCCTCTGGGTGCACTCACTTCAGATGGGAGGTCAGAGTCCAGGATGGTTGGGGAGACTGAGCAGGGCAGAGATTACTGTTAAACACCTTTTGAAATCATTTCTCTCATAACACATGCTTTAAGAAACCTCGTTACCCTGCACGGTGACTGTGTACTCTTTTCGTGTTTCTCCCTCGCTGTTCTTGGCCACACACGTGTATGTTCCGGCGTGAGACAGGCTGAGAGGCCCCAGCTCCAGCCTGGTGCCTCGAACAGACCACTGCCACTGCAGGCTGCTTTCTGGAAACCACACAGATCCACTTAATCTAGCTGTGACAACCTTTGGCACGTCTGCATTTCTCCACATTTCCATGTCACTCCCTCCCACTTACCAATAGGAGTTCCATCTTTAAGCCAAGAGATGCTGGGAACGGGTACGCCTGTGGCCTCACACAGCAGAGCCACGTGGGAGCCCAGGCTATAATTTAGAGACTCTCGAAGAGGTCCATCCAGGACAGGTGGAACTGTCAATATATATTTATGAGAATTTAGTCCATTAAAGACATTTGTCTATAGCGATTTTGTTCCAAAATACTACAGAGTGATTTTTACCATGAACCGTCAGCCTAAAGGTCCTGTCCGCCTGTCCAGCCACATTGGACACTTTGCAAGTGTACGTGCCACTATCTCCCATCTAGTAACCACAAAGGAAAAAATTGTGAGTTGTGTTTTCTTTACAAGTTATAATCCAAAGGGATTCATGATTTTTTTTTTTTTTTTTTTTGGAACACCGGCTTCAAATGCATTCAGATGGGTGATCTCAGCTCCAGCCTGTTAGAATTAGTCAGAATTATCTCAGGGGTTTTAAATGCACCAGATAAAGGAACAGTGAGTGCAGTGAAAATAAGTATACATTACACATCAGCACGCTGTTGAAAACCCCTTAAAATCCTTTTTTATGTTTTGTTTGCAGTCATAAAAAATGTCTGATGAGTCTGACCTGGACTCCTATTATCTCCAGCTGGTACTGATCCATCTTTAGTCCGTTCCCTGCAGCCAACTGGAGCCCATTCTTGTACCACGTGACTTCAGGCTCGGGGAAGCCGTGGGCTTCGCATCGCAAGGTGACTGAGGAGCCAACCTGAGGGGTCACCGAGTCTGACTCAGCATCGTGCCGGGGCTTCAGGGTGGGCACGACTGTTGGTTTGCACATTTAGAGAGGACATGATCTCAGTTTGATTCATTCAGAATTCGAATGAGTCACTCCTGAACTCTTCTCAGTCACAGCTGGCTTGAGATAAACAGATATTTTTTGCCAGGCAGTGTTTTGGGATTTGATCATCTGTATATGTGGCTGAATTGTGCAGATGGGTCACAGTGTGTTTGCTCACCATAAACACTGAGGAGAATACTCTTCTGGTCCTGCCCTGCTGAGTTGGTGGCTGTGCAAACATATTGCCCTGCATCTTCTAGTGTGGCCCGGGGCAACTGTAGCATCTGGCCACCTATTACATATATATAGGCAATATATCAAATAATGATATGAAATATCAGTGCAAGAATTAGATTCTACTCAATATGATGCTTCTGATTGAAGGATTTGGGTATTGAAGATGGCCCAGAGGCTAACCTGGCAGAATGTGAATGCTGGTGCTGAAATGGAGGACTTGCCCATCTTTGGTCCAGGTAATCTCTGGAGGAGGGTATGCTTGGACGTCACACAGCAAAGACACCATGTGGCCCTCAGTCACACTAACCTCCTCCTCTTTAGGGCCCGTTATTCTAGGAGGGACTGCAAGAAGAGAAGAGAGTTGCATATCACAGTATCACAGTAAAGACTTTTTTGGGGGTTTTTTGGGGGGGCTTTACCTTGCACTGTCAGACTGAAGAGCTTCTCAATTGTTCCGACCTTGTTCTCCGCTACACACGAATACCCAGCCATGTCTGAAACCTGGACACTGAGAAGCTGTAAGTTACAACACAAGCGTTATTCTTCACTACAGAACGTTACGGTTGGATCTGTCTATTTGCTGGCAACGGTGCACAAAGGTCAGCGATAACTAACTTGAAGCTGAGTCCCATCCTCACTGATGTGGTGCTGTGAGTCCATGTGCACCGGCTGCCCTTCTCTCAGCCAGGAGACGACTGGAGCTGGATGTCCAATCACGTCACAGTGTAGAACCACGGTGCTGTTAACCACTGCTCCGATCTCCTCCATAAACTCCTTTGATGCTCCAGTAATAACAGGAGGGACTATGGAAGTTAAACACAACTGAAATTATTAAGTTACATCTCTATAATCACAGATTTTATTATACAAACATTTTAATTACATCTAACTTAGGTATATGTACTCACTTACCTAGAATCTCCAGATCAAAGTGCATGCGATCCTCCCCTGCCTCATTAACAGCCTGACACGTATACCTTCCAGCATCCTCCTTCTGCACTCGGGCAATTTGTAGCACTTGTCCCCCTGTCATACATTAAAAATGACTCCTCAGTTACATATAACAACTGCACTAGTGGTTTTACATGAGGTTTTACAGAGTTTTCCCTGACCTGGAAGAAGCACCACTCCATCTGCAGAGGTTAACTTTTTGCCGTCTTTATACCAGCTGAGCTTGGGAGGGGGAATGGCATTGCTCTCACAGGACAGGCTGATTTGATGGCCTAGCACAACTTCCCGCTTCTCCACCACGTTCTCATCATTAAGGTCGTCTTCATGTCCCAAACCCCAGGATGCTTCCCTGTTATTCACCCGGTGGAAAATCGGAGGGACTAAAGAGACAGCGGCACATTAGAGCCAGATTGCTTTCTATACAAAGGTTTAAAATGAAGTGTTTTTCTAGCTGCTATACACTGAATTAACCGAACACACCTTGAATAGTTACACGAAAGTGTCTCTTGTCCTCTCCTGCAGAGTTGGTGACCACACAGGTGTACTGACCCTCATGGGACAGCATGGCATTCTCTATGTGAAGGAAGTGGCCGCTCTCTTTAATGCCAGCATGGATGTTTCCAGTCAGCAGCTAAAACACAAAGAAAATACACAGTTAATGTGAAGTATTGCTCGCAGGAATCTGTGGGTTGATGAATAAATAAAACAGACTGTCTCTGATACTTTGTTCAAAAGTGCTCTTTAAGCTCGATGGAGCCTCCTTAAGATTTGTTGCCTCTTTGAACTACTGTGTCAAGAAAATATTTAGCAGATCTTTAAATGTGGCTTTAAAACACCCAAGACATACAGAGCTTCCACCCACACTCAGAAAGAAAATCATATTTTACATCATCTTTAATCCAATTCCTGCTTCTCATATTGTAGGCCCTGCAGAATATTCATACACGTGCACTTGCATTCTGAACAGAATAAAGGACACAGTACATCAAAACACAGTAGGTCACGAAAAAAACAAAAAAAGAAATCGCACAGTGTTTTATGTCTTGAGGTTTAATCACTGGATTCTTCCTCTATGTCTATAATTAACTGGCTTACTCATCACACTAAATAAGGCGAGTGGAGGTGGGTTGTGCAAGAGGGTTGCTGTAATTCATACCAGTTGCCAATAGAGGCTGGCAGAGGTTAGAACTTGTTCCATTGAAAACACATTTTGATTTTAGGAAGCACAGCTTTTAACGGTGACACACACGGACCTGTCCGTCTTTGAACCACTGGACTTTGGGCTCGGGGAAACCTTTGGCGAGGCAGGACAGAGTTAAGCTCCCGTTGATCCGCACTTTCTGTTCCTGACCACCAAACGTTAGGGAGGTAGAGTCTCCTTCTATCTGCGGTGGGACTAAAGAGATGAAAACATTAAAAATCAAATCCCTCTTTTATTTTTCACCTTGTTAGAGATGCACATGTCTCTTACCCAGAACACTGAGTGAATAGTGCTTGATGGCAGTGCCAGCTGGATTTGTAGCCCTGCAAGTGTAGAGGCCGCTGCTGTCTCCCTGTGCCGAACCCAGCCGCAGGGCCAGCCCACCGCGGGTGTATGTCAGCTGGGGAGTGGATACGATGGGGTGATTGTCCTTGAGCCAGGTGATGCTGGGTGTGGGGAAGCCCTCGACGTTGCAGGGGAGGATTGCAGAGAAACCCAGCACCACTGACACCTCTGATGTCTCAGTAGTCCCCTTAATAGTGGGAGGGGCTGGAGTAAAAAACAGAGAACACGTTTATGTTTAACAGCCAAATCATTTTTTACTGGCACACAGTACAGAATAACCAGAGCAACAGGCGAATGCTTTGCTTTTGTGTAGGAAACCTTCTAAAAGAGAAATGCAGCGTGTGGTACTCTATTACTGCACCTGACAGAGAAATGTCCCCTTAAAGAGAATTCAATATGTGCACATCGACCACATGGCTAAATACAATGTTAACTTATGTTACTATAGAGGCTGGGCATTCACATGAATTATATATGATGCCTCGCAATTCTCTTTCTCAGAGTGTTGCCATAACAGCAGCAATTTAGGGAAAAATATCAGAGTAATATCCTGAATCTATACAACTGTTTTGTTTTTTGTTTTGTTTTTTCATAGGTGTTAAATCAATAACTGCTGTTAAATTCAGGTGAGTGTAGTTGGAGGTTTACATTTTGTTAAAAAAAATGTTCAAAACAACCTTGGACGTTGAGTCTAAATTGGCGCATCTGAGTTCCTGCGTCGTTACTGGCCAGACACCGGTAAAGACCCTGGTCTCTCGGCCTTACTGACTTCACCTTCAGCACCTGGCCATCTTCCAGAAACTCCACATGAGGGTCTCCATCGCGGGACAGAACCCTGGAGAAAGAACGGAAAGGATGATCGAATCAATTCAGTGAATCCTGCATCCTGTGTACGCTGCTGAATGTCACGTCGATAAAAGAGATTCTTACTCTCCGTCGCGGCTCCATTCCACTCTTGGCGCTGGTTTTCCACTCACCCGACACTGAAACTCCACCTCCTGGCCCAGTACCACAGTTAACTCCTGCATTCGAGACGTTCCTGAGATCACAGGTGGAGCTGGCGAAAAACACCACATACTCAATGACTAGTTTGCATTAAGAATGAATGCTGAATGTGTATCTTATCACAGATCCCCAAACTGGTCTTTCTTGCTGCCTTATACCTTCCTCTTAAATATCCATGTGAAAGCAGGTTTATAATGAGCTCACCTTGCACCACTATGTTATATTGTCTTTGGGTCTCTCCAGCTGAGTTTTGAGCTGTGCAGACAAACTGTCCTGCATGTTCAGGCTGAACTCTGTAGATTCTGAGCAGCCTATTTCCATTCTCAAGATACACCCCAGGGTTGTCCACCTGCACACACAGAAATCAGCTTGAGTGCATCCACACTGTTTAAATGTTATTGAAATAATTGCCACTTGGTGGCATTGTACCGCTAGAGATCGACAAGATAGCATTTACAGTAAAAACATGTAACCTGGCTTTTAGATTTTTCTGTAAATGGGAATCCAGGATGACACACTCACAGCTTTGCCATCTTTAGTCCAGGTGATTGTTGGAGAGGGGATCCCAAAGGCGTCACATCCCAGCGTGAGAGGCTGCTTCAAGGTGACAGTGAGGTTCAGCGGCTGGCCATTATCTTGAATTTCAGGGGGAACTAAGACAGCACAGAAAGAAAGGTTTAAGGACCATCGTTATGTGTAAAATATACTTTTAACAGCAGGAAAACAGCCATGAGATAAGTTCTCACCATTCACTTTTAGCCTGGTCTTTCTCTCCACAGAGCCTGCCTCATTAACTGCCACACACTTGAAGTCCCCACTGTGGCTGGCAGACGCTGCGCTAATTACAAGAGCTCCATCCCTCGCCACGGAAAAGTCGGGTTGTTCGGGGTGTATCTCCAGGCCATTCTTGAACCAGCGTACTTTGGGATTAGGCGAACCTGCAGGTGCAGCGACAAGAAAAGCGAGTGAGGATAAAATGAGCTTTATTGATCATATCGGACAGAAAGAAGAGTTACTTCCATCTCTCTTCTTCTGTGCAGGATAACTTAACGGGCAAGCAGCCCAGACTACAAAAAAGCCAGCTCTCTACATTTATCAGACAGCAGGACAGCAGGGAGTGGATGCCAAAATGGTTAGAGTCCTTGTCGCCTGCAGGCTTAAGATTTCAAGGTCAAAGTCACATTAAAAAAAGTAAAACACTGCATAGAGGAGTGACGGAGGATGTAATACTTAAAATGCAGACATAAAGATTTATTGCTAAATACTGGGATGAGAGTGAGTAGAGAGAGTAAGAGCTGTAAGAAAGATAGTGGTTGAACAAGTGGTTCAAAGGCACTGGCGTGTTTCGTGGATTATTGGGTGGAAATAGAGCTAGAAATGCCCGACAGAAGAAAACTGGATCAGGGACAAGGTGGAGAATTTAAAAAGCTTTGTAACCCTCCAAAAATCTCCACAACAGATTCCCTAACAGACTAACAGAGCAGCACAGAGCCACACTCCCTCGATTTACAGAGGTGTCACATATACAAACACCACTTGAAAAATCAACCGCAGCACCCTTCCTTCTCCATCCCCCAAAAAGCAGGAGAAGACGCAGCACAACCAAAGGTGACGTTACTGTCTGTTTCCTCTCAGAACACGTGTTTACAGTTAAGGAGCTCTGAAGCAAATTCATTATCTCATTGCTGCGGGAAATGCATACAGATGTTGTGTTTTAGATGTTAACAGATCTCATTAGCAGGCTCTGAATTTATTTACCGGGGCTGACGAAGTCTGAGATTATCTCTTCCATGTGTTTCTCCAATAATTACCTCTATCAAATGCAATGTGCTTGTTGGTGAATTAATAATTTCCTTCTGGCAGAGACTGTGCTTGTTTCCCCTCGTGCAGATAGATCTCAAAGAAAACAAAAAGGACCAAAGAAAGTGGGGATCCTCGTTTGGTGCTGCAGGCTGACTGCCTCTCCGGCCCGTCAAGAGCATCAAGCATTTCTGTATTTCTGTGCTTGGTACTGTCAACCCGTCCGTATGACTCAGAAGAAAGGTGAGGCCAGCGAGGCTTCGTCTTTCTCTTCCTGTGCTTCACGGCGCACCTCAGACATCTCTGTCCTTTATCTGCCAGAAGCAGCCTGTAATTAGGATTCCGCTCCCAGCAGGCCCGACACACAGGAAAGCAGATGTGGCTCACAGAGGCAGGAGGCAGACTGATGTTCCAGCTGTTGCTCCACATTACACGCAGTGCTCACCTCCTCTCATTGAGCTGGTTACCATGACACAGCTCCACACAAACAATACCTGTTTGTGCGGGCTGCCACTGAGTAGCCGTCAGTCCAGACAGAGACGCGACAACGACGCTTGCCGCGTTTTGATAAAACAGCAGGTCCTCCACATCCCTACAGAATGTCTCTCGTTCGCAAATGGATGTTGGGAAATAGAGACAATGGCATGCCTCCGGGTGCTGCAGTGAAAAGAAGCTTCTCCTTTTAAGATGGCAACTAGGAGTCTGTGGTGACAGTGAAACATTCTTTTGATTGCGCACAAAAACACATCACTGTCCTACATATAACATTGATTTCTCTCTTTTTTTTTCTCCTTTCTGTGTTGCAGAAACAAACCTGAAAGATGACAGAGTTCAGTTTTAGGCTCCCTAAAACTTGAATTACACCTTTTCAGTGTGTCCACGCTGACTCATCTGTGAATCATTCCATACCTTTAGCGGGGCAAGGGATGATGACCTTGCTGTTTGCCACTTTCTCCATGATAACATCTCCAGGTTCGGCAAAGGTTGGGGCCTCTGTGAGTACAGAAAAATATGTTACATGCTAGTTCAAAGTGCAAGGGCAGCTAATAAATAAGAGGTGCAATGACAATTAGTTTTAGGTTTCGGAGTAAGAAGAAGCCTCAATAGGATCTAAACATGATTTGAAAAACCGAACAGATTCTCCCCAATGACCAGAGCGTGCATCATGCTTTGACAGCCTGAGCCAGGCTGACCTCTTTTTCTTATCTCTTAAATCAGACAGTCATATTGAGATCGAGATCATTTTTTTAAGAGAGAGACCCCAAAAAAATGCCACACAAAGTGACAGGACCACACAAACGGCACATGTAAGTCAAACTGAAACCAACAAGTCAAGCGTGAAATAGAGAGAATCAAAGCAATTACAGGGGTTGCTGCAAAAAGAAACAACAGCTGTTAAAGCCTGAACATCTGTAAGAAGAATGGGAAAATCCAGTTTTTTGCTTTTAAAAGATGAGTTTTGGTTTAGGAGAGGTTAGAATGTCCCTGTGCGCTTGATCCCCTTGATGTTGAAAATGAGTAAATGATTAAGTAGGGAAGCTGGGAAAGCATCAAAGGCAGACTGCAGATGAGTAAGAGCATGTGTCAGAGAAGGAACAAGGGCATGGAAATATAAAAGGGGACTGATCGGGAAGAATAATATTATTTATATATCACGTAAATAACAACAAGAAAGCTTGATTCAGTACAAATGGACACGACTCTGAGTTCTTAACCCGAAGTCATCTCCCTTTGTGAATGTTTGTCAGAAGGTCAAATAGCTCACTGTTTGGCAGTTTGTACGGTCAATGTGCGCCTAAAGTGAATGTGCCTCTAAACGCTGAGAGGGCCGAAAACAGATGCATCATTAGTGAACCTTCATATGACCAGTGATAGTGAATAGTTATTCAGATATATCATAGAAAACAACCATGAGTCACAATTTAATAGTTCTGCAAGTGAACAAGCAGGTCTGAGGAATTGAACTCGTGACATTCACCAAGAATTTCCAGCTTGATCTCCAAGGTCTCCTGTCCTGCACTGTTCGAGGCCACACACCGGTAGGCGGCCTGGTCGGCGTGGCTGACCTGCTGGATCCTCAGGGGTGTAACATTCTTGTCCCCAACAGGTGATCCATTGCGAAACCAGCTGATCTCAGGGCTCGGCTCTCCCTGCGCTATACATGGTAGAGTCACTGTTTGGCCGAGCAGGGCTTTCAGGAGGGAGGGTGCTGGCAGAATCCTGGGTTTAGCTGAGGACAAAACAAATATCCTAAATATTAGATGCACATAGTTTTGAACATTGACACAAACTTTATCACATTCAAGTTACAGGCTGTCCATGCTGTAGCTTTGAATAATCTCCAGTTCCCTTTTCCTGCTAAATTTATGAAGAAATAACAAAGGGATGGCCCACAACTACCGATAACCAACTGATTTCGCATCAACTGTCAAACCTGAAATGAAAAAAAACAGAGAACTGTGCATAAAAATGAATGAAATTCCCCAGCTGTTAATGCAATATTGAAGCTCGACAGCAGCTTTCAGCCCATCATAAAACTGTAACTTGAGTATGTCATGGTAAATGGCTTTAAAGTAGCAAAAATCTATGTGCAAAAATATTTGGAACTGTATTCATACACACGTCTCACATATAAGTGATATATTCAAACAGACACTTAAAGATATTGGCTGAACAAACAAGTTTCCATAAACTTCAACTTTTACTGAAACCCTGTGGAGTTACCTTGAATGTGTAAATTGTAGCTTAGGGACGCGTTGCCTGCTGGGTTTTCTGCAGTGCAGGTGTACAGTTTACTATCAATCAGGCGCACATCAGTGATCTTCAGAGAGCCTGAAGGCAAAACAGTGAACCTGGGGAGTGGTTAGGGGTCAAGGGCAAAGACATGGAGAAAACACAGAACTTTATGAGTCACTGAAGATCTACAGCTACTGTGTTCTGATAAAATAGGTGTGTCTGTTTTCTTTTTCTCTCCTATATCTCCTATATTTTGAAGCATGCATATAAACCACCTCCTGCAGGCCAGAACTCCTTTAAAGCTGACTGAGGAAAAGTGGAAAACTGTTCAGTGTTCAGATGAATCAAGACTTTAACTTCTTTTTTGGAGAAAATGGACACAAAAATCTCTGCAGCAAAGAAGAGAGGGAGCGTCTGTCTTGTTATCAGCACTCATTTCAAAATCCTGCAGGGGGTGCAATAGCAAAAGTGGCAGCTTGCACATCTGCAAAGCTAGAAAGATTCCAGAGAAACTTTGTACCAGATGATGTCTTTTTCAGGGATGGTCTTGCACATTTCAGCAAAACAATGCTAAACTGCACACTGCATCTATTACAATGACTTCATAGCAGAAGAGTCTGGGTGTTGAACTGCAGTTCAAAACATTTACCAACTGGAAACATCTGGCATCATGAAGTGAAAAACATGACAAAGAAGATCTAGGACTGCTGAGCAGCTAGAATCCTATATCACATAAGAACGGGACAACATTCCAAGAAGTCCCACAGCTGGTCTCTTCAGCTCCCAGATGTTTATGGACTGCTGTTAAAAGAAGAGGGAATGCTACACAGTAGTAAACATGGCCCTGCCCCAATTTTTCTAGATTTGTTGCTGCCATCAAATTCAGAATTAGCTCATATTTTTTCAGAGTTTAAACATTTAATATCTTTTCTGTGCTGTATTGTAAATAAAATGTGGGCTTATGAGAGATGCAAATCACAACGTTCTGTTTGACATTTTATACAGCGTCCAAACTTTTTTTTTTTTTTGGTATTTGGGTTGTACAACAAGTATCAGAGCATTTGACAGATATACATAAATTGAATTATGCTGTCAAACACTTAGTGATCCTTATTCAATTATGTTGTTTTGTTGAAATGGAAAAAGAAAATGTGTGAGGGTTAGAGTTCATAAAGAGCAAGCAATAGCCGAGGTCTGGACCTCATCCAGAGCTAAGTACTCCCGCAATGAGTTGCTGTTTTCACATTTACGATTGTCTGGGATAATTACAATGTGAAAGGGTCAGCAGTGTTTGACCTGATAATATCACCATGGGAAAGGTTGTAGGTTCAAAAAGATCAATGTGGATTTTTCTGTTTGCGTGTGCAGCTATTGTGCGTTTACGACCGCAGGGTCAGGAAATAAAGATAAAGTGAAAATCAAAAGGCTGACTTAATGGTGGAGCTCGAATGAAAGGTCGCACAGGTCTCCAAAGTCAAAGCGTCATCCTTCCTGGGACCAACTAAGTTCAAAGCAACGTTTTGGCCCAACTTGCCATTTGTTTTTTTGATGTTTGTCAAAGTCAAACAAGTGGACAGATGGTGGTCATCACATACACTCCAGTACACAACCTCAGCTCCAAAGTCAGGCCTTGCTTGCTGTGGGTCAGCAACTTTAAAGGAGGGTGTGGTAACCTGAAATGCTACAGAAGCTATCCAGCTGTACAAATGTATAATATACAGCAATGTAAACACACCTCTGCGATTTATCTTTGATAAGTGTGTCTGCTAAGCAACCAAATTCTAACAATAACACGCCTGTCTAAGTGGAAACGGGCTAGAAGCACAAAGAGCTCTGTATTTTAGACGCACATATGGTGTAATGTCTTTCACCCACCCCCCACCTCCCCAAACAGCCGTAGGAGAGACGACAGCATCCAGCTCGAAAACTGAAAGGCGGCCTCTGCAGTGGTTAATGTGAGCTCAGGCTACAGCGGTGCTGCTCCGCGTGACATGAACAGCCCCTCTCGCTCATCCATCACTCCCCACATTGGTGTCATCTGTACACAGTGCGACTGGCCAAAGACTAACTGGGACAAATTGGCCTCATCAGGATCAGGTCTCCTGTGACCAAATCTTCTGACTAAGTATTGAAAAAAGAAAGAGAAAAACAAAAAACTCCCTGCCTGGTACTAGTCTAAATACATGGATATGAGATAAATATCATCTCCCACTGTTTAAGTTATTTTAAAAATCAGCACCCCTCAGTTATTTCCTCCGAACCTCAGAGTGTAGCTTAAAGGAGTTAATGTTCCTTTACAGAGCCCGCTCCTTCCATAGGTCCCTGCGTATGCAAAGCATGACGCTGGGTTTGTTCACAGGGATGTGTTATTCTCATCAGACAGGACTAGTAAAGAGTCAGCATGTTGTTTTACTGCCGAAACACCGCGGGGAATCTGAACATCAGACAGACACAACTTGTATCTCTTCCACTGTCAGTTCACTTTCCGCCCCTCTTCCTGGCACCCCCTCCCTCCAACGCCACCCCCCACCATTTCCTTCTTCCTGACCCCACACAAGTCATACTGTATCTGAGTCACAACGGCTTTCAACTCCCTCTGTCATTCTTCTATCTGCACTAAATGATTCGGCCTGGTGTCTGGCCCAAAGAGTCTGCCTGTCATCCATCCAGCTCGTGTCTCGGGGCAGCCTGCCTGCCTGTCTGCGCTCAGAGTGACCACACATGAAAGCCAGGAATCAGGCAACCACGTGGGACCAGATGTTTTACCTCGGTTTAGCCAACTGGTGATGCCCACACACAGCTCTCTAGTCTCTGCTGCCTCTGCCTGGCCGCTCTTCCAGAGGCATTACGACATGTTAGCAGAAGCTTTGAACAACAGCCAGAGCTCTTTGTAAAAGCTGACTCAGGTGTTAGTTAAGTCAGAGGTAAAGTATGGTTAGTGCTTTTGGATTATGTCAGCTTATATTTGAGACATTTAACTGCATGATTGTCGGGGTGAGGTAAGGCTTCCTCTTACCCAGCTGTGACGGGGGGGATGGGATGCCCGTTTCGGCTCCACGTGACTAACGGGGAAGGACTCCCTTCAGCCTCACACGGGAGAACAACCTCTGCCCCCACCTCTGCAGCCATGTTTACTGTGTTGTCGTGACCAGTCACGCCCATTATCTTTGGCACAGCTTGAACACAACAAAAGAACTTGTTAGACGACCACATAGGCACTTCCTTTACAATTCCAAACGCAAACTGTTTGCCTCCGTTCGCCTTACTATTGACACTCAGCTGGATCTCGCGACTAGCATAGCCCACAGGACTGGTGGCAGTGCAGATGTAGATGCCTGCATCTTCGGCGGAGGGGTTGGGGATGTGGAGGTGTCCCTCAGAGTCAGACTGAAGAGCGGCGCTGTCCCTGGGCAGGGGCTGCCTCCCCTGGCAGAATAAGATCAGACAGAACATATTATATTAGAAAAGTCCTCCACACAAGCGTGCGCATGGATGCTAAGATTAGTTCAAGGTTTACAACCCAACCTTTGATGTCTAATGGAATTACTGGCCACCCCTTTGGATTGCTCTCTATCTGCAGCGTGCACACACAAGAACCGAGGCAGCTGCGCATCCACTCGCTCTGAACATTAAAGCGCTTTAACAGATACACTTTTATCTGACAAGAAGGTAAATTTACTTGACTCTAGAGTAACATTTTGAAAATGTTAGGGGAAAGGCCGGGTGGAATATAAATCCGGCTCAGTTCAGCAACATGTAGACAACAACAGCATGCTGACCTCGTGCAGGGTAGTATTAGTACAAGGTATGTAATAGTGGCAGAGTATTTCATCGGCCATGTTTTTCTTGCCTTTAAAGAAAAGATGATATCACTGCAGTTCCTAATTTCAGTGGTGGAAGAGAAACAGATGCATTAACAGTATACAAACTGCCGCTTCTGCTTCACTACACGTCAAAGATAAATGTACACTTTTTACCAGGCAATATTTATCTCACAGCTTTAGCAACATTACAAATTATTAATCTGTTATATTGCAGCGGCTGTCAAAGGCAACGCTGCAGTACCACACAAGCTGTAATAAGATCTGTTTTTGCATCCTGGATGGATCGAGAGCATCGGCTTAGCACCGCCTGGTTGCACATAAACTTTTGTGTTTTCCTCTCGTGATATGATGAAGTGTTGTACTAGGAGGGGATGCGGGAAAGTCTTGAAATAGACTCCTAAGGTACAATAAAAACAGGGTGATTTGCACCAGTCAAGCAGCAATATAGTAAAGTTGCCATGGTTACTTCCCTCCCTGGCCAGGTTAATCAAGTCTTGATTGCAGTGGAAACTGTTTTTGTTTTGTTCTGTTTTTTTGTGTTCTGACAAATCAAAGAAAAGGCCAGAGGGGAAAAAAGAAAACTGTTTGAATAAGACAAAAGAAATGTAATTGTATTTATGTAAATGTAATCACAGTAAGTGAAGGCGATTTGAAGTGCTACAGATGTTTGTGTAAAATAAAAAAAAATATCCAGAGTAACTCAGTGTGCCTCAAAATGAATTCAGAATTAAAAACCTTTTTCATTATCAGTCATTTCACACTGATTTGATTCTGGTTTTATTAATATCGTTATGCTTGTATTGACTGGCACGGTCCAAGATTGCACTCTTAAGGATAATCTAGATCCCATCACCGCTGAGTATTGATTTTTGCTGTTGCCTGATTGTGATAATTATTTCCAAAGTGCTAATAATGACTCATTGTAAGCTGAACTGATACAAAGGGCTGACCTTGGACTAGACGGTGCTGTGGAAGTCACGCTTGATTTACTGAGCTGAAGCTGAAGGTTGCAAGTGTTACCTTGGACCAGACAACATCTGGTTTGGGGACGCCGGTGGTTTCGCATGATAGCCTGATGGCTACACCCTCGTTGGCTATGTAGTGGTACGGACCAGCGCTGATCTCTGGGGGCACTGTGGAAGAATAAGGTCATAAAACACAGCTGTCTGACTGAGCGTGAAGAAGCGATCTGCTGCTGCATTACCACCGGCCTCAGCTGACCAGCAACATCGGCGTTTGAGGCATTTCTTCATTACAAACTGATGATGAACCGTGATCCTGGCTGTCTGTCATTACATGCTCATGACTCCATTTATCAAAGCATGCAATAAAGCAGGCCCTCTCTCTGTGATGACAACAGGTGGTCGATTCATTCAAAAATTGTTTTCCATGCTGAGTTGGCACATTTTTGGCTTAATTGTCCAATTATATAGCCTGTGGTTGCAAACTTTGCACTGAGAAAGTGCATTCAGTGAGTGAAAGGGTCTGCTTTTAGATTAGGCTCATATATTTTCTTGCTGATATTTTATTAGTGCACATTAAATATGACGATAGAACCAGATGTAGGAGATGTAAGTTTAGTTTAGCTTGGATTATGGAAGCTTAGTATAAAGATTTGAAGAAAGTGGGAAACAACTAACCTGGCTGTGCCAAAAATGTAAATTACACACACAATTTGGGATTTTTCAGCGGGTCATTTACTACAATAATTTGAGTCAGTTACTTTCTGGAGTATCTCCAAGACTATAAGCCTGTCTTAGCTGCTTGTGCTTATTGTTTGCTGGCTTTGATTTTATTGGTAATGTGAGTGTTACTATTCCTTTACTCTCCTACCGTGAACCTCCAGGCTGACTGTGATGTTCGTGGAGCCTGCCACATTAACCGCAGTGCACACATAAATCCCAGTGTCCTCTGGGATGGCTCTTTCGATGTACAAACTGCCATCGCTCCTCAAGAACATCCTTCTGTTCAGATGGAACTGTGCAAACGAAAAAAGTAAAAATATTCCTGTCATACACAAACACAGATATGATCCATGGGAGAGGCAGGTTTGAGTTTGATGTTTTTACCAGCCTTACAGGTTTTCCATTCTTGGACCAGTGTCTTTCTGGAAGAGGAATTCCATCCAACAACATGCAAGGAATACTAAGTGACTGACCGCTCCCGGTGGTGATCACTGGGGCAACTTGGGCCAATAGAGGTGGCTCTGCAAGAAAAAGGATTTGAAATGATTATTAAACAACAAGAGCAGGAATATATGTGTTACAGCCACAGTGTCCTTCTGTGTGTTTCTGCTACATGCATATATGGGATCACAAAAAGAGCCTACCCAGTCCAGTGACACTAACTCTGGCCTCAGATTTGATGGTTCCAAACTGGTTCTTGGCCTCGCAGATGTATAGACCTTCATCATCCAGCCAGACACCTACAGTCAAACACACATCATTGAAAAATGCACCCCGCCGCACATTACAATACATCTCAGAGTAGCAGCATCATCACACTTACCAAGAAAGAAAACAGTCTATCTAAAAAAACTAAATAAGTTCATGCTAATAGCAGCTAAGACCCCTACTCAGTAACAACGGGTATTATTGGCCTGACAGTGCTGTAATTAGGAGCTAAAAATAGAAAATAACAGGATTAATGGGTTTGGCTCAGCTGCTATCCTGCTGTCCCACTCAGTAAATTCTCTTGAGATCACATCTTGGAAGATCAACATGTTTCAATTCTTCTGTCCTAGCAAATATTGAAGGATTCCAGGATAAAGCATTAAAGGTAACCCGTGAGGAGCACGATTCAAGGAGATAGTGGCGTTTGAGCACTACGCAATATGAACAGAGACATTTCTGAAACTGCAGGTAAAAAAAATAAAATAAAGCCATCTGTAGCAGATGGAGCCAATCAGGTCAGAGGGCAGCCGCAAATGGAAACAGTGACAGAAACGGCCCATGTAAATATGTCTGTTCCTGTCCAATATTATATTTCACACTATAAACATTTAGTCTCAGGAGCACAAAGCATCACGGTATGTGGCTAAGAATAGTCATGTTTCAGGCTGAAATATCTTCCAGAGTTCACAGCTTTGATCCCCCTGCCCTGATGAGGACAAAGACAGACGCCTTCTCTTGCCAAATAATTAACAACATTTTAAGGAGAGTCTTTTCACAGAGCAGAGATAATGCTTTTAGCAGGATGGATATTCGAGAGGCATCGGTTTACTGTAACTTTACCAATGGCAATGACATTCCGGCTCTCCCGCCTCTTAAGAAAATGTTAGCTGGATTTAATATGATACTCTTCTATATATACTTGCACAATTTGAGTCAAGCCAGTTCGAGCAGGGAAACCGTGAGGCTGCCGCACAGCACACCAAAGCTCTTTGCTGTGATAACTCACTCTGGATTAGAAGATGTCCGTTCTCCAGCTGCATTGTTTTACTGTGGCTGTCTGAACGCATGAGAATCTGTCTGCCATCCTGTCTGCGCCAGGTCACCGTCGGCTGCGGGAATCCCCGGGCAGTGCAGGGGAGGGTGATATTCTCCCCGACATTGGCTGTCACGTCAGCCGGTGCCTCGGAAAACAATGGACCCGCTGTGGAAGGAAGAGTGGTGCCAGATGGATGTTTTTTCCTTTGTATAAATGTGAGAGAAATACAAGTTTTATGTGGAAAACTATAGTGTGGCCTCACCTCCAACCACCAGACTAACAGTGCCAGAGGAGGTTCCAGCAGAGCTGCTCGCCACACAGCTGTACTGACCAGCGTCGACCTCCTGCACGCCACGAATGTGCAGCGTCCCACGATGTACGTCCTGCTCAACAAAAGGGGCAGAGCCCACCTCGAGTTCACCTGGAAGTACGAGCAATATAAGCTTGTCGTCCTCTAACAGAGACATCTCCACAGTCATTTTAATAAAAGCACTGTGTATGGCGTTAACTCACCTTTGAACCAGTGGACAAGAGGGGACGGAAAGCCTGTGGCCTGACACTCGAGAGTTGCATCACCACCAACAGTCACTAGCACAACCTGCTGTACCACTGTTATTCTTGGTGCCTCTGCAGAACAAAAAAAAATCAGTGGGATGAACTTTTTATTCCAGGGATGTCCAACTCATTTTACATCATAGGCCTCGGGACTTTGATTTTAAACGGACCAGTGAAAATCCCCTTTCTATCGGTGCAAAGGAGTTTAACTGCACATTTAAACCCTGCGATATCTCAATGTAAGAAAAAGAAGTGGAATTTCAAAGGTGCGTCTCAGTTTTTCCACGTGATAAAGAAACGCTGCTATAGTAAAATAAAGAAATTTGTCAGCATGACTCTGTGGACTTAAACTGTAACAAATAAATGTGTAAAGTTACAGAAGTACTGATAGTTCGTGGGCCAGATTCTCCTGTGGTTTTAAAGTGGGGCATTTTTGTTGTTCTATTTTATTCATTTATTTAATTGTTTAATTGCAAATTCTATTTCTGCATTACTTTGGTTTAGTATGAATGGCTGTTGGGGAGGTCTATCAGTAGGACAAGCTTACAGTTTAAAGTCCAAAATTTATGCTCTCCTTCACATTTTCTAAAGACATCTAGTGGAGTTTTTGTTGGGCCAATTCTGCCCCCCGGGCCTTATGTTAGGCCCCCCTTTTTTTAGTTTATAGCAATGCACCAGTCTTTCATGCAGCGCTACTGTACGTGAACAGTAATGTGCTGTTTGTTTATACCAGCAAGGGCATGAGAAAAACCCTGATGTGAATGTAAAAATGATGCTTATACTTTAGACCCAGGCAGCTGAGCTGAAACGATGAGATGATCTACTGTGTTATAAGGTTTTCCCTGATTTGACAGATCAGTGTTGTTAAAAATGACATTCAGAGACAAGTGCGTATAATACCAGCAAGCCCCAGGAAAATGCTGCCATAATCCATCAGTGTTACGGTTTCTGTCAAGCACTAACTGACAGCCGTGAGTGAAACTTCAGGCCCACAACTGTCAGCGCTCACCAAACAAGGAGAGAAACATCACGTCGTGTGAGACAGAGCTGTATGTGGCCATGTTCGCTTGCTGTATACTCTGCTCTATCCTGCTGGATATCATTAAAAGAAATGCGCCTTAAAAACAGTCAACACGGGCAAAAATGCTTCGTGTCACTGGAAGTTAAAAATGAAGTCAGAAGAGAAGCAATTATTCAGAACAGAAACTTTAACAACTCCGAATGACGAAAGGCTAATTCCAGCAACAATATATCTTCGCGCTGGCATCCTCAACCAGACATCTGTCGGGATGTGTTGACTTACCCGCATAACTAAGTGACACAGACTGAGAGGCAGTCCCAGCCTCGTTGCTTGCCAGACATGTGTAGTTCCCAGCATCCTCTGGGAGAGCCCCTTTAATGGTTAGAACTCCATGCTGGTTCAGACTGAACCTGTAGCATACAGTGGACAGGATTCATGTTTGTTGATACTTTTGTTGATTACAAGCGCAGATGTAAAACAGAGATCCATCTCTCTGAATCTTTATGCTGCTGTTTGGTGTCACGGGAGAAATTTGTGTGTGTACGAATGTATATTTCACTGCTGACATATAAAATACTTGTGGTTTGGGGGGAAAAAAAAGGGTTGACATGAGTAGATGTAAATTTCCAAAGCGATGCAAACAAGATGAGGCGATGGCGCATGTAGGTCAAGTGGAACGTAATGACTCTCTGAGTCCTTTGTGCCAGAGGTGCCGAGTGGGCTGAGAGTTCCCCTCTTACCTCGGCCGATTAGTTAGGAACACGTTGCCTTGGCTCCAGAAGAGCCGGGGAGGGGGGGAGCCGGACGCCGAGCAGACCAGGCGGATCTCATCGCCTTGGGAGAAAGCCAGGGACTGCGGGTGCACTACCACAGAAGGAGCCTCTGCAGTTGAAATCAAAGGAAGACAAAAAATTAAAAAAAAAATAAAAAGCAGACGATGACTCAGGGCCTTGTCACAGGCTGCATGATGTCATTTATAGCTATCACAAGCTTAACAAGAGCAAACTTGATGCTGTGGGCTGCAAAGCAATTACAAAAACACTCCATGTCTGACTTCATAACTACAGGATATTCTTGAAGACATATTTATTTGCCTGTTTGTTGAAGTCATTGCAAATATCTGAGTGCATTCCCTCAGTAGACGCCACACTTTTCAACACGCATAAGTCTTTGCTGATGAGAAAAGGAAGTGGCTTAATCTGATTGCAAGGAGGTCGAGGCAATAATGGAAAACAGATGACGGGGGCCCGCGAGGATCCGTTAAGCCCTGCCGCGTTAAATGTTTAAGCAGATGAGCCGCAGGGTATTGGGCTATCATACCTGGGACGTGGACCCACACGGCGATTCTGCTGTCTCCGTAGGCATTGGTTGCCACGCAGCGGTACTCCCCAGCATCCTGAGCCCGCACAGCGCTGATCTGCAGGTAAGAGTTGGGCAGCAGCTTCACCCTCCCTGCCCGTGCCCGGATAGCATAGCCCCCACGGTGCCAGGTCAAATTGTGGCGCATGTTTCCCTCCACCTGACAGGACAGCACAGCCACACCTCCCACAGAAGATGTCACATTCACTGGGGGCTTCAAGACCGGAGGAGGATCTGTTTTAGTGGAAACATGAGTGCAGACAATGTTTAAAACAAATATTTGTGCAGACATGCTTTCTATCTAGTTTATGTCTAAACGATAAAGCAGAGGTTTGTATCTAAATGGCTGGAACGCACCCACGTCCAACTGAAGGGGAGTGTGCGCTTGCATTGTTGTTGTGTGACATACCTCTAACAGTTAACTGTGTTACAGCCCACCCCTGCCCTGCGCTGCTCTGCGCCATACACTCATACGGGCCTTCGTCCTCGGCTGATGCCTTCGGAATTTCCCATGATGCAACGGCAGAATACCTGAAGCAAAGACACGTTTGGTTTATTGGCCAGCACATATTCCTCTTATTTCATGTCACACCCAGTGGCTCTTTGGCACATCCACGCACTGGAAATAATTTTCATCAAAAGTCAGCTGCACTTCATGAAAGTAATTCAAGCCAGAGAGTCAACACCAAGACAAAATAGTTGCTTTGTTAAATTGAGTATGTGATGTTTAGAAAATCAACTGTGTATATATCCACTTGTTGACAGATGAACCAATAAAATGCAAGAGTGAGGCAGCACTAATGCTTTACAGGCGTGCCCACTGGTAAGATTAGGGAGTGACTTAATTAATGCTTTTAAATGAGGTAATAGGCACGCGAAGCTTCGGGGATCTGAGGGAATCGGAAGGAAGGCGAGCCAAATGTTATGGAGTGCTGAGCAAATAGAGAAGAGACTCACTGAAAGAACCTCTCGCTTCCCAGTGTAATTCCACTTCTGGTGAATCTTAGTCTGTAGGGAATGTCACTCTTTACAGAGCAGCCAATCACAGCTGGCTGCATATAAACGCCCTTCACTACAGTCGACATGCTCACAGCTGGAGGATCTGCACAAGGGAGGAAACAAAGGTTAAAGGCTATAAAGAGATTGATGAGGTATGGGAGACACTGCAGTGTGGCTTTGGTGAAGAGGGATGCCGTGCCTGGAATGATGTTGGTGTAGGAGACGCTGGACAGCCTCTGGAAGCGGTAGCCCTCTTCGTCTTTGCCCGTTACCTTGATGAAGAAGCTCTGGGAAGGGGTGCGGAATTCCGGGAGACTCCACAGGCCTTGTTTTCCAAGGTCAGAGGGCAGCGGTACAGGGATCGTTCGCAAGGAGCGGCCTGAGCCTGACACAAGCTCCACATGGCTCAGATGACCTGGAGGCTTCAGGCCGGTGCATTTCAGTAAAACATGGGATGGGAGCCCTGAAGGACAAAGGAAGATCGGCATGAGGTAATTTTCTGCACATGGTCTCGGTCAAATAAAAGGCAAAGAGCTAACAGACACATGCCAGACACCTTTTATCGGCCTCTCTCTCGTGTGGTTGAACTCTGTAACAGGTACGCTGGAGAAGCCTGCGCGGAAGTCGAGACTGCTGACTCCTGTGACCCTCAGAGTGTGACGCCCACTACAGCTTATCTTTAGAGTGAAACGTGTGAAGTGAATTCAGCATCATAAAAAAGTCAGACAAAACACATTTGTGATTTATTCACCAAAATAAATACCTTCAGTTTCCAGGCACCGGGTCTAGGAAACTTGAGGTTTATCACACGAGCTGAGTTGGGAATATTCAAAAGTTCTTTAAGGCCCTCCTCTACACCAACTACCCGACCTTGGAAAAGGAAACATAACAGATGTTATTTCAAAGAAAAACATGACTTTCTTTAAAAGCACTGATAATGCTAGGAGTAGATAAGAATAAATAGGAAAAGCAGGAATGAGTTACCCAAAGGATCGCTGAGCTCGATTTCTGGTGCTGGTCCACTGAGTGACACCGTGACCTCTCTGAGGCTTGGGTCAAAGGGAACTTCCCAGTTGTTTTCCTGGGCACTGTCATGATTGGAGGACAGAAGGTGGACCTTCATGGCCTGAACTGTTTCCTCTACCCACTTTAAAACCTGGCAGGAGGCAAAACACAGCATTTGCAGGAGCACAACCAAGCAAGATATTCCTGAGTGCATTAATCAAACTGTCAGAGAGGTAAACTTCAAAAGGCAGGAGAGGGACAGGAAGGACGCACTGGCCTTAACTCCGAAAGCCCCCACAAAGCCCTTGCTTTTCCCTGTTCTTCGTCTTTCGGACTATTCTTTCATCACAAAACTATTCATGAGACGGATTTTGCCTAAACAAAGGAAAAGTGAAGCAGCTCAGCTGTCAAACTGATAACATACAGTTTTCTGCACTTTCAAGCACGTATTCCCAGAAAAAGTGTCTCTCACAGTGGAAGCCTGTCAGGCAGCAGTCCCGCTGCAGCGGCGCAGGTTTTATTAATCATAAAGCTTGTTCCTCAGAAGACAAAGCGGAAGCGGTGGATCGGGTTGTGGGAACGGCCGTGGTTTTGAATTAAACCTAAGCATTAAACTGAATCAGGCAGGCGTTTCACACTTTTCTGCTGAAAGGTTTAAGCTGAAGAAGTCTGATGAGGTCAGACAGTGACTCTCTTCTTAGTCATTCCACCACTTTGAGCAAAGATTGCAGAAAGGTTGAACAAGCTGATTGTACATGATGGTAAAAACAGTCATTACTTAGACTTTAATTTCCCTCAGCAGCTCTCCACAGGAATCTGTGATGTTACAGGATTTCAGCTTTGACAGGTGCTTGACCCTCTGGGTGTAATCATCAGTGAGGTACTGATTAAAAATGCAGTTTCTCTTTTGTCTTCACTCAAATCAAAACAGAAGCACAGCAAAAGCCCACTGACTTTTCATGGAGTCCTATTTCAGCGGTCACAGCAAACTAAATTTCATCCATCTTCCAAACGCTTAACAAGCAGCTGCTGTCTAATATTTGTTTTCACCTCGTATTGAGAGGCATCACGGTTTAACTGTGCCTGTAATGAAGCCAAATGAAAACATTTCCTCGGCAGGCCCTTCAGAGATGAGGCCAACACCAACACGTTTTACGACACAGACGTAAAAATGAAACAGGGAAAGCCTTTGATAATTTAATTATCAGCCCTCGACTTCTCCTCTATCGGGTCTGCAAGGTCCTGACAGCAGCTGGTTCCTCTTGCCATTTTACAACTGGAAACAGCTGTAATGTCTGCCACGTGTGCAGTCGTCACAGTCAGAGCAGGAAACTGCTTAGAAGTGACCCACATCTATGTCTGTGTCTTATGCGGTAGAGCAAAGAGGAGTGGGCATTTCTCTGCCCTCGGACCTCAGATGAAAGAGAAGAAGAGCCCAGAGGTGGGGCCAGTTCCCTGTCTGGGCTGGCCTGCAGGGTCTAGAAGAGCCGAGCGCCGTAGCCTCTCCCTGGCTCTACCACTGGGAATGCAAAGGACCTTAAGTCCCCGTGAAACCTCATCCAGCGTGTCTCAGATGATCAGGCTTACAGGGCTGTAACAGGAAAGACCCCCTGCTGCTATTCATAGAAGCATGACAGATGGGGCAGAGAAGAAGTGTTACCTAAAGCTGGGGTGATGGTGTATTCCCCACATCGATTCAGGTACATTACCTGAAGAAGAAAATGCGTGACCGCGCCACTGTAAGGTAGAACAGCTTGCCTCCAGACCTCCCAGCGGGCTAGAGGTCAGCTCTGTCTTTACGCAGGTATAAACACAGCATTTACCAGATATTTGCATGAAGATGGCCCGCTCCAAATCAAGGTTATTAAAGTAAACGAGACCCAGACAGATCCCCTGCTCCTTCTGAGTGGGAGTTTCCACATAGAGAGGCTCAGCTACAGGATAAGCAGTGCTTTTGTTTAGCCGGACTGTGGGTAAAAGGTACCTAGATTTTATGCCTGGCAACCATTACCATTGCCATTTCCCTTAACTCGCTGCAGCACCCATAATCAGAAAAGACCCCGAGACTAATCTTATAAACAACTCATCAAGGTGCTCGAGTTATCCATGTATGCACCAACTACAAACACAAAACTAATAAATCTCAGGTCTTTCTCTGAGCGAACATCACATCACCCAGTAAAACATCACATTCCTCATTGTTCTTCAGCACTTTAGGGCACTTAAGAATGCAGATATTTTTAAATGTTCAACACTTTAAAGACAGCGGTTCTCATTGCCTGTGTTCTGTGTTACCATTTTCACTCACTTATCATAACCAATCAAAATTTAAAGCGCGTAAAGAGCGTGTTACACAGAGCTGACAATAAACTGTTGTGCGAGGACCTGGAGCCAATTCCACTGGGCAGCTGTGTTGGAAGAAGCGAAACCATGAAAGATCACATCCTGGGATTAGAGAGTAAAATAAGCAGTCTGTTTTCTCTGCGCTGGCCCCCCTGGAGACCACAAAAAGACACTGTATATTTCATTTGGCTGCACATTATTAAACTACTATTAATGGCGAATATTTTGGTTAGATTTGTACTACTTCTGAGGATTTTTAAGGGATTAAAGGATTTGCATTAATTTGGTAAAAGCATGCCACCCAGGAGCTAAAAAAATCATACAGGTTAAAAAAAGAGAAGCGACTGACAGACAGCGTAAATCCAAGAGGGGAAAAAAAACCTGTTTATATGAAAATGTACACAAAGACTATGTTCAAAATAATAGGGCTACATTAGCACAAAGCCATCTGGTGTTGAGGTATAAGGTCTAGACTACATTTGGTCCCCTGTTCCCTTAATACGACAACACTAAAATGACTTTTAAGCACTCCTTAAACAGCTGGTAGGATTATGGAGTGATAATGAAACGAGCTGCCACACACACACACACAGGCATTGTATGTCTAGCTATATGCAAGCATGACTTGACAGGAAACAGACCCCCCCACACACACACAAAGACCCACACAAACACATCTGAGTTCAGAGGTTCAGTGGGCCACCAGTGTGCAGAGCTGTTGGCTCCAGCTCAGCGCTGCCCAGCCATCTCCTGTGTTGACATGTAGGATACCAGTGTCTCTTCCAGAGGAAACTCTGGCTTCTTTTACGTCTGCTTGGGAAGTGAGCCCCGCTGTCTTTGGCTTCTGAGACTCAGCTCCTGTTACATGCTGCTTCCGATATAAAGGAACCACCGGCCCGTATCGTATGACCAGGAAGTTTAATATCAGCACTGGAATCATTTGATTAGGCTAAATGAATTCCTCATTATCATCTATTATCGGTGGGTCAAATGGGAGTTGATGTTGTTCTGCTCCTGCTCTCCTCTGTTATTAGAAAATATCACCCCTTTCATATTCAAATACACTAGAGAGTTCCAATTTAGGGGCTAATTCATTATGTGTGAGGGCTTAATGGGGGTTCGGTGGCCAGTCGTCAGAGCGCACGGTTACTCTGCCTTGCTCTCACCTCGTTGACCTGCTGCTTATCCAAGTGAAAGATTTGCCCAGAGGAGGTGGCGGCGATCTCCTCGTACGCCCTGTAACCAGGCTGAGAGCGGTCTCCACAGTCCCCGGTCAACACAAATACTACCTGGGAACGAAGAGGACAGAGGAGTTAAGAGGATTACATTTGTTGAGTGTTTGCTTTCTGCTGAGTCGCTTTCACTTTGCTCCAAATGCTCATTGTCATGCATCATGTAGGGGCTGAGACGAGCAACTTTCCTGCACTCAGCTGATCCCGGGAACTTCTTTGGAATGCAGATGGTTTTTCTTTTTTACAGCATTGCTGTTGTATCCCTTTTGTGACAGCGTGCAATAAATGCAGAGACTCTAAAGACAGTGTGGGATGGGGTTCGTGTTTGTAGGTTCAACAGTGTTCCAGATAACATCAGTTAAATGGCATCTTGATCATTATGGGAGTATTCAGCACCAGTGAATACAAATGAGATGCTTGTGGGCATGTTTTTATTTTCTTTTAATCAGTTTACATACCATAGATTTGATCAAAGAGAAGCCTGCATCTATCGGATGTTTGACATTGAATAAAGAGCACACATTGGACTGATTAAGTATGTATCAGTTTTGTCCTGATGTATAAGAGGCCTGTTTAAATTCCCTGCCTTGTACCTGTGATTGACGGAGTTGCACCAGTTGCAGAACATCTCTCTTCAGGCGGTAGTCTTTGGCCCTGGCATCAGTAAACACATAGATAAAGGATCCAGGCAGGGAAACCTCCAGTGCTTTCTTTATGGCTCCGATACTCATTTCAGGGCAGTCGCCTCCACCCTGTGTGATAGAATCACATTTGCTTAAAAACTCCAGAAAAAAAAATCATATATTTATATTTTTTAAATGTTCATTCAGATATCGTGTTGTTGAACACATCCATTTTGTGGAGAGACACATCAAATGTTTCTTAAATACGTTTAAATCACTACCCATAAAAGCAGCACTAATTTACTTTTGAAAGAAGAAAGAACCAGTCCCATAAACGATGTGCCTTATATGAGTAAACATTTGAATAACTGTTCAATTCAGTACAATCTGGGGTTCTTAACATTCAACAGATGTGCTGCTTATCATGATTACAGTTTTAGGGGCTGGCAATCCACATACTGTTCACCATAATCTAAAGGTTTCATTCGTACAAAATTATTAATTTATGTAATCTGTGTCTGAACCTGGACAAACAGCTCTTGCAGATCCTGCTGGAACTTCTTTGGGTCGGTGGTGATGGACACGGGGCCGATATCTGTCAGATTAAAAATATACATCAGGAAAAAAAACCCTTTCTGTGAAGAAAATCAAACCCAGTCAGCCGGTTCTGTTCTGATTTCTGAAGAGTGTATGCCTATACAGAACAGGATAATCATTGCAACCACAAAACGCCTATGGTCTGGAATTTTTAGAAGGGAGAGCGTTTGTTTGTTTCCTCTTAGCAGCTTTGCCCTTATGAGCAGAGGAAAAGCACACAGCATCAAAAACCCTATTAAGCCAAAGCACATTTTATCAAGGCCAGAATGATGCCCCACAGCCTTTGTGCACCACATGAATATCAATCACACATCACAGGGCACAAGAGAGGCCGTGCTGACAAAATTACAGCGTAACATTTTGTTTTACACAAATCACTAAAAATCTGGCGACAGTTTGCACGATGACGGAATAATCATTTTCCAGACCCAAGGATGATGGATAAAAGCCTGTCAGGGCCTGACACTTATTTGGATGTCTTCTGGGGCCAAACTACAGAACAGTAAACATTAACCAGTGCAGAGGGAATGCATTGTGTTGCTGCCCTCCATAAACACGAGCACTTCATCACAGTTATTACAGAAAAAGACCCTCATCCAGTCTTGTATACCTCATGATTTTGGTGTGTCATTGCTCTTTATTCCAACTGTCAAATATAATTTTGAAGTATCTTTGTGAGACTAATGATACAGAGTTTGCAGACATGTGTCAGGGCCATGACATTTCTAATTCATTCTCGGTGTTTTCTCCAGCTGCTTTCAAGTGCTTGTCGACCTCTCAAGAGTGCCTGAGAGGAAACACCGACGGCGTTGTCACGCCTCTTCGTCAGCCACAGAGGGCTTCTCTGGGATCTTGGAAGTTTACAAGGTCCCCCAAGGGCATAGGCGCATTAAACACAGACAAAATGTGTGGCGTTAGGGTAGGCAACCCCCCCCCCCCCCCCAACTCCCCAGTGGGGGGGCTGCGAGGCAGAAGAGGGAGGAGAGGCAGGAGTAGGGTGGGGTGAGTGTGGGGTGGCGATTGGGGTAATTACACACAAGCAGACAGCATATGCTTCCCATCAGCGCACAAACACCCTCCCCCCATTGGAGCACTCTTATTTTCAAGCTGCAGCTTTCCCGTATAGAAAGGAAGATGCTGGGCTGGGATGAAGAGCCTTACCTGTCCCCAAGACCCACTGTGAGCTCACATATCCTCCCCTGCTTGACGTCTTGCATCAGTTTCACTTCTCTCTACAAGTGGGCTTCCACTGAAGCCGCTATGCAGCAGCACACTCTGCTACACGTTCTGAGATGCGTTGCAAGTATAAGTGTGTAAATGGCAGATATAAATAGTAAATCAGTGCAAGGCGCGGAAACTATAAAAATACCACGCTCTCTTTGTAGTAATTCAAGAAAGTCTTTTCCTTTGAAGTCAATGCTCCAATAAATTATAATCATATTCATGAATTAACAAACATACGCATTCCATACATCCACTTTCACGAAAAAAAAAAGTTTCTTAAGTTGTGGCTCTTTAGTTAAAGAACAAACTTGTGTTAAAGGTAGAAAAAGTACCTGGGTCGTGGAAGGGGACCAGGACAAAGTTTTTAATGGGTCTGGTCCTCCGGCTGAGCGTCTTCTCCAGGATCCGTGAGGCGCCCTCTATCACCTGTTTCAGATCGTCGTACATGGAGCCGGTAACATCGAACACAAAGGCCAGGGTCGAGGCGCTGTCATCGGATTCATCACCCGGCTCAACGCGGGGGTCTGCCAAAAGTCTGTGCGCGCATAATGAGAGCGCCAAGACTAAGCACTTTAATAAGGCACCGGCCATTTTCCAAATTTACTGCATCTGTCTTTTGGAATAAGGCGAGTCATATATTTTTAAAAAAAGGATCACAAAGTTTTAAAAAGTTTTGATTTCGAAGCCGCCCAAATGACTCTGGCACTGCTTCTAGTAGATTTAGAACAACGCGGCTCAGCTGAAACACTTCAAAATCCAGTGCTGAATACTTCCACGGGAGTACATCCGTGCGTAAAGTTTGGAGGAGCATGTGGACTGGCTCTGCGTTGGAGAGCCCCAGGAGAGCTGGTGCTCTGACGCTTCAAACGGGGGCGGAGATGGGTATTAAAAAGTTCCCGGGACCCAACCTGTTTTTTTCTCCTTTCCTTCGTGTGTTTGTGTGAAAGTGTGTGTGTGTGTAACTCGACCCCACTGTGACTTCCAGGCTTCTTTAACCCTATTCAACATTTCCCGTCAGTTTATTTTTCTCTACAATGGCGGTGGGCCCCTGGAGACGCACTTTTTAACAGCTTTCCCCTGTTACCAGCGGGGCCTGGCGTCTGTATTTTGGACGTGTCGAGAACATTGTCTCAGTAACAGCCTGGTTTTTATAAATAGCCATAGTTTATATTCAGCTGACATCAACCTAATTTTATACATAGCCCACGCTGACAAATATCTCCTTGACATATGAATGAAGAGCAATGTCACTGTGCTTCTTTTCTTTTCTGCTGATGTGGATGAAATGTTATTGATCATTAAAAATGTTATCCTCGTGGACTTGGTGCCCAGCTATGATATATCGTTTTTAATGTGATCAGACCTCACAGAGGAAGCCACCACCCACCCCCAGATCTTACAAACGCAAATATGTCAGCTAATTCCAAAGTAAGCTGCATAAAAGCAGAACATTTCTTTTAAGAAACTGATTATTCACATGAAAACACACTCGTGTTTTACTGTACTTAAGTTACACATGCTACATTTGAAACTTATGCTGAATAAAAAAAAAACCCCCGTAAAGAAACAGTTTCAGGTCAAGGCCCCAGACCCTTCCTCCTCTTGAATACACCTGCATCTGTCCTTCATGAAAAGGGGGGGGATAAGAGACAAGAGAAGAAAGAAAGCGGGTCTGAGCAGGCCCGGAGAGCCCAGCAACTTTAAAAGATACGAGCCCCACCCATTAAACCCATCAATGCCAAGACGTCAGAGTTTTATGCACTTCATTGTTCATCACATAACTACACAGTGCAGGCTTATACCACAGAGCAAGCTGGCATGTTAGATTCTGTGTTATAAAGCATTACAGGCACTAAAGCTTGACATGACACCTTCCCTTAACAGTGGTACAGCAGTGCAAAACTGGACTCATAATAAATTACATTTGAATCACAAAACATCAGGGTCTGTGCAAACTTGAGTTACTTCTTGAGAGTTGATTAAGATTTGTAAAGTTTAAAATATTGCAAATAAACACATGAGCAACAGTCAGTCATTCTACAAAGCAGCCCCTTAAAGTTATTAAAAGCTGTTATATAAATATAAATTTTTTTTTAGATATATATTATATATATATATATATATATATATATATATATATATATATATATATATAATATATATATATAGTATATATATATATATATATATATATATATATATATATATATATATATATATGAGAAAGTTTTCTATCCATTACAAACTAAGGATACAGTAATAGAAAAGATAGCCACTTAAATGCATTTTATTCTGTGCTCTTATACTGTCAATCAACAGGAAAATGACATTTAGAATTTAGTAAATTTGCATAAGGCATAAAGATCAGTGAAGCTGAAAAACATCTTAATGCTCAAAATAAAACAATCCAACAGAGAAAAAAAAAAGGCATCAATACATGCGCAGGTCTCACACAGAACAAATACCAAGCAGACAACTGAAACCACAGAGCTCACAAAAGCTTCACAGTCAGAAATGATGTCCGTTTGTGCCTCTCAGTGACCACGGCTTTGTGTTGCTGAGGGTGCTCTCTAAAGAAATACTGAGCTTCAATTCGGCTGCTGTGAGAACCGGGCTGGGCTGCTTGGCCGGGCCATTCGAGAGGCGGGGGCAGCAGAGTGAACAACAGCAGGGAGACTGAACCACGATGGGATGCACGGGCTGCAAACACAGCAAAATAATCCATAGAAAACTCTGTGCTACTTCAAAATTCCTCCTCACATGAAAAAACAAAACAAAAACCCTGCTCTCTCGAGAAAAGGAAACCTCGGGGCGTGACAAAAATGAGAATCGGGCAACAATAATGAAAAATACAGTGCAATACATTTCAACAACCTTTGATTTAAAAATAAAACTTCATTCCATATTTATGAGGAAATTCCCATAAATGCAGCAAAAAAAAAAAAAAAAAGCAGAAAATAAATTACCATTATATTTACATTATATAATACACACTATACTGCTTTGTATCTTTAAGTTAGTGTTCACATTATCACAAAAGTAACACTTTCTTCCCCCCCGACAGATTCTCCTGTGGTTTAGAGTCTCTCTGTGTGGTGATGAAGCAGCAGCACAGTTCCTCTGAGTGAGCAGTTCACTTTGCATCTGCCGCTTTACAGCATGTGAACAAGATGCACACGAACATCTCCACAGGAATTCAGTACCTCGCACTACACAATACTCCAAAGTCCACAGTTACTCAAGGGTGTGATGCGATGCTGCGTAGCTGCAGAAGCACGCACAAACGACGGAGGGTTTTGCAGACAGGTTTGGATTTGCTATCACATCAGACGATATATTTGTTCACAGTCCGCTATTGGAAACGCAGATGGGCAGATACTTGGGAGTAGAAAAGTTTGCAATCTGCTTCTGGGTGATCGAGTTAAAATGTGGCTCCCTCCCATTATTAGTGTGATGGTGCTGCACTGGTGTGTAACGGACAGTGGGGGGGAAGCTGAGTGGGATCCATCTGAGGTGTAAGAGGGATGTGAGTGGAGCAGTTGAGTTATGATACCTGGTTGTGTTCAGAGCATGCTGGGTAATCACTAACAGAGCTGCTGTGTTACTACAAAAAAAAAAAAAGTCTTCACAAGCTCACTTCACAGTTGACAAAACGCGGAGCAGGATGTCAGCAACAATTGGCAGCAGCCAGTGCATTACATTAGCCAGTGAGAGGAGGTCCCGTCTCGCTCTTCGTTCAGCGCTGCAAGAATATTTGATTGCCAGTAAACAAATGAGCCAGATGAATAATTCATAAGAACAAACTCAAGAGCAGAAAGTGGCATCTTCACTTTGGTTTCAACCCGCAGACTGAAGTTCCTTTCTGTATTCTTTGCTCTGAAGAAATAGAAATTACACAGCATTACTGTGAGGCTGAAGCATGACCGGGAACTGAAAAATCACCCAGGTAGGTATGCAGGTAGCAGCTGATTAATACCCCACTCACCTTACATTCCTACACAAGTCCATCATAGAGTGATAATGCCTGAACAATTGAGGGATCTGCCTTTGATCCTTCCTGAAACTCCTGCAGAGTCAGCTTCCCGTCTGCATTCTGCAACACGACACAAAAACAGAAAAATATATCGAGCTGAAGCCCTGTGATGCTTTTACACACACCTTCCAGCAGGGGGCAAAAAGCATCTCAGGCCATGTCATGTTGCCCCTATTCTACGCTATTGGGACTGATGTTTGGTTCAGTGCACTTGGACAGTCGCCACTCTCAGCTAATACAAATCACTAAGTGCTGCTGTGCTGCACAGTTACTCCTATGGGCTGATCTTGGCAGTAGTGAGCTGACAAACACGCCCATGCAGGCAGCGTCTCATCTTTCACTAAAGCTGAGTAGATTCTTGGAGCTGACAGAGCGGGCACCAGCACTGAGCGCTAGAGGTGGAGGAGAATATATATATATATATATATGATGTTTATAGACTGCAGGCGGTGTTAGTGACACTGTGATGAATACAGCTAACAGCTCTAAACTTAACAGCGCCCATATCAAAGCCCCGAGGGTGGCAACAAAGGTAGACGAAAGCCCCTAATAAAGTTAAACTCATGACTATATCAATGTCAGTCTCAATGAATATCAGATATTGCTCTATCACTATTTACATCTCTAGTACTCAAACACTGACCTTATCCATCATTGCAAAAATGCGGTCCACACGCTTCTCTGGTGTGTTTTCTTCCTCAGGCAACTCCACAGTGTTCCCCTACGACATCAGCAACATCATAATGCTTCATATGGTGTTTGCATTAAAACGAGTCAGAATTAGATCTCTAATGTTTGGGAAAACTTACCACCATCTGATATATGGCATCTACAATGTTCAACATCTCGTCTCGGGTTATGTAGCCATCATTGTCGAGATCATATAATTTAAAAGCCCCTGTACAAAGACAAGAAGTTAAAATATGTGGGCTTCATGTGGGTGAAAAAGGAGGATAAATATCGTCACACTTTGTCACAGGTTTAAAAAGTAAGTCAAGGTTTTATTTGCCGTTTTTCTCTCTAGAAGTCTGTACTCCTGTCATTTAAATATTAACAACAAGAGAGGAGATTCCATCTTCTTACATCGCAGCTTTTCATCTAGAGTCCCCCGGGAAGTCACTGACAAGGCCTGGATGAACTCGGAGAACTCGATGCGTCCATCCTGCAGAGCGACCGAGAGAGGGGAGAGAAAGAGAGTGAAGAGAAATGGCCCAGAGACAAGACGAGGCTCTCACTTCACACTTGCAGTGGCTGTACTTTCACAAACTCTGTCCTGTTCTTTTCATGATGTCCTTGCTGGATTCTTCTGAAAATGGGGCCAGACGTTTGCTCCAAGTCAGATGCTATTTTTTGCCTCGCACCTGGCTCTCTCCTGAGGTAGAAATATGTCACCTCTGGTCATTAGTAAGAAGAATGCTACTGGCTCAAAGTCTAAAAATTACAGCAGGCAAACATACGACCACAACATACGTGGAGCAAAGACGCCTCGCATTTTCCAGTCATTTCACATCACGAATGGACGCGAGTGATCATTCTGTCCAACGGGGCAGGAACTGTTCCACTCTGAAATTTAGTTTTCTCTAAGTGTTGTTAAAATGTGACTCGCTGAGCTAAAAAACCAAAACAAAACAAAAAACCCCACAAAAAAAAGACGAATTACACTTTTAAATCCACACTTTGTGCATCAAAGAGTGGTCTACTGACTTGATTCTAAATCATAAAAACACAACTCAAAGTTTCTCAGAGGCCATTAATTCAAACCAATCCATCATGTTATGACTTCCTGTTTCAAGCAGCTGACGGAGTCTGTCGTCTTCCTACATTCTGCTAAGTCAGCTGCCCACTGCAAGTTTAGCCACAGTATTCTTTAAAGCAGGGAAAAAAGCCTGGTGTTTTTGTGCCCCTCAGGGTCAGCTAATGCTATCTCTACCAGACAGCTGACTAGACAGAAAATGCTAAAGTCATGTGTTGCAGATCGCACAAGTCCCAAAAACTGCTACGATCAATGCATTCTCTAACTACGGGGTGCGTAATGCTAATGAAGGTCACAGATAAACATCAGATGAAGGGGATTGTGTGATCTTCCTGACACAAAGCCTCTTAACTCAAGTCAATACACCTCCGGGGGGCTCAGCAGCTTCCTGCGAACTGCTCTTCTTCAGTTTGTGTCCCCAAACACAATCACAATGATCATGTACAGCTACAGTGAGGTGGATTTCTTCAGAAAAATGCATCTATCTTGTTGGCTTTGCCAGTACATCCTCCAACCCTCACCCCATAAAGAGAACAGCACATTCTCTGGGTTACAATTATAGGTTATTGTAGACACGAAGACTCCACTGCAGCTCATTGCTCCTTTTTGAGCAAAAAGAAGGGCTACCTAGTGTAATATAATATCTTTAAGTGTAAAATATATCCAGGTTCTTTTTGTGCTAATGTTGCCAGAAATACATAATGTGATCACAGAAAGAATATCTGCACTGGCACTGCTAGATTCTTCAGTTGTACAGTGGGGCAAAAAAGTATTTAGTCAGCCACCGATTGTGCAAGTTCCCCCACCTAAAATGATGACAGAGGTCAGTAATTTGCACCAGAGGTACACTTCAACTGTGAGAGACAGAATGTGAAAAAAAAATCCATGAATCCACATGGTAGGATTTGTAAAGAATTTATTCGTAAATTAGGGTGGAAAATAAGTATTTGGTCACCTCAAACAAGGAAAATCTCTGGCTCTCACAGACCTGTAACGTCTTCTGTAAGAAGCTTTTCTGTCCCCCACTCGTTACCTGTATGAATGGCACCTGTTTGAACTCATCATCTGTATAAAAGACACCTGTCCACAGCCTCAAACAGTCAGACTCCAAACTCCGCCATGGCCAAGACCAAAGAGCTTTCGAAGGACACCAGGAAAAGTATTGTAGACCTGCACCAGACTGGGAAGAGTGAATCTACAATAGGCAAGCAGCTTGGTGTGAAAAAATCAACTGTGGGAGCAATCATCAGAAAATGGAAGACATACAAGACCACTGATAATCTCCCTCGATCTGGGGCTCCACGCAAGATCTCATCCCGTGGGGTCAAAATGATCATGAGAACGGTGAGCAAAGATCCCAGAACCACACGGGGGGACCTGGTGAATGACCTGCAGAGAGCTGGGACCAAAGTAACAAAGGTCACCATCAGTAACACACTACAACGGCAGGGAATCAAATCCCGCAGTGCCAGACGTGTTCCGCTGCTGAAGCCAGTGCATGTCCAGGCCCGTCTGAAGTTTGCCAGAGAGCACATGGATGATACAGCAGAGGATTGGGAGAATGTCATGTGGTCAGATGAAACCAAAGTAGAACTTTTTGGTATAAACTCAACTCGTCGTGTTTGGAGGAAGAAGAATACTGAGTTGCATCCCAAGAACACCATACCTACTGTGAAGCATGGGGGTGGAAACATCATGCTATGGGGCTGTTTTTCTGCCAAGGGGACAGGACGACTGATCCGTGTTAAGGACAGAATGAATGGGGCCATGTATCGTGAGATTTTGAGCCAAAACCTCCTTCCATCAGTGAGAACTTTGAAGATGAAACGAGGCTGGGTCTTCCAACATGACAATGATCCAAAACACACCGCCCGGGCAACAAAGGAGTGGCTCCGTAAGAAGCATTTGAAAGTCCTGGAGTGGCCTAGCCAGTCTCCAGACCTCAACCCCATAGAAAATCTGTGGCGGGAGTTGAAAGTCCGTGTTGCTCGGCGACAGCCCCAAAACATCACTGCTCTCGAGAAGATCTGCATGGAGGAATGGGCCAAAATACCAGCTACTGTGTGTGCAAACCTGGTAAAGACCTATAGTAAACGTTTGACCTCTGTTATTGCCAACAAAGGTTATGTTACAAAGTATTGAGTTGTATTTTTGTTATTGACCAAATACTTATTTTCCACCCTGATTTACGAATAAATTCTTTACAAATCCTACCATGTGGATTCATGGATTTTTTTTTTCACATTCTGTCTCTCACAGTTGAAGTGTACCTCTGGTGCAAATTACTGACCTCTGTCATCATTTTAGGTGGGGGAACTTGCACAATCAGTGGCTGACTAAATACTTTTTTGCCCCACTGTAGGTAATGTACACGTCCCAATGGGGAAATAGTTAATTACATTTTTGCCTATAATTTTTATGACAATGCCCAAAACAAACAGCTCTCATTCAAAAACTGTGTGTATACGGATGTGAGAGACTACAGCTCTAAGGGGGAAAAATACAACAATAATGGCACTGGAATAATAATTAAAATGAAAAAGATTACAACGCTTCTCTTTTATTCTGCTCAGTAGTCCCTAGATGTTCACAAAGAAAGAGATGCTGTTCTCACAAACTGACATGATCTGAACAAAAACCTCCAGATTAGCCCTCTCCTCAGACTCCTTTTATCTAACGGCAATGCCAGCCCCAAATGATCATATTACTGTGAACTAGCAAGGGTATTTTAATATTTCCCTACACTCCCTAAAAGGCTAATAAAACATATGAATTTGTTTACAAACCTTATTTTCATCAAAAACATTGAAGACAAAGGAGGCAAACTTTGTGGGATCTCCAAAAGGGAAAAACTGCTTGTATATCTTCTGAAAACCCACAGCATCCAACTGCCCACTCGGGCAATCTTTGATGAAACCTTTGTACCTAAAAAGAAAAACAGAGCGCACTGTGAGATTATTTTAAAAAGTAATACAGCCTTATGCAATGCAACCATACGAAACGAGAATTCATAATCAAGACTAGAACGGACAGCAGCAGTAGACTGAAGTCACCTCCTCACTCTTACCATAGGCATTACTGATTCAATCTGAAAGAGTGCGCTAGATCAAAAAGGTAAAGTGCAAAGCTATTTGTCTCATTCACAGATAAGACGATCGCCTTAATCCAATAGCAAGCCCAGGGTGGTTAACTCTAATCAAATTACTCTCTGCTCCTCTTTTGATAATATGCGTGGCTGATAGATAAGTCTGAGAGCTTCCTCTTGCCCTCTGGAAATACCATATCTGGAGAGTGACTTAACATCTCTATTAGCCTAAATATAGAAGCATTTCATAAGCAATTTCAAGCGCAATCACTCAAAGGTAGGCAGTGTTCTATGTCTTCATAAGGGAAGTCTGCATCCACAGAGTCTAACCACACAGGAACAGGTTAGGAAGCAAGTAAGCGAGATTTAGTCTTTACAAAAATAAATCTTAGATGAATAGTAGGAGGAGGAGGACATGACAGGGAAATAATAACACTCTAGTTATAAAAAGCATTGCAAAAAGCTTTTCCTCTTAATCAACAGCAAAAATGACACAAGTTCACACAAGGGAGCACTGTGTGTTCGTCTCTGCTTAAGCTCTGGCTGTTCGTAATAAGACTGGGCTATAATTAAGGCCAGAGAAAACGCGTTCTGATGAAGAATGAAGGCCAGGGGCGATCTTTTCCACTCACACTCTGACTCTTCACTCCTCTTAAACTCTTTTACTTTTAATCTGCCCGGGAGATAATGAAGCCAGCTCCTTACAGTCAAAGAAATAGGCAAGGAGCTTTGAGGAGCAGCTGGGAAAAAGTTCAGTGAGAAGAAAAGCGAGAAGAGAGCAGAACCACAAAATTCTCATATATGAATTATCTGGAGATACATGCAGGGAAAAAAAAAAGAAGAAAGCCTAGCTTAACTATGCAGGCTATAACCTAATTGGTATTCAAAGAACCGAACGCACAATGCATATCGTAATCCACAGCCGACCTATTTCACCTGAATTCTTTTGTCATTTTTAATGCTTGATGGGGGAATATCAAAGAAAAGACTGAAGACAATGAAATGTGCTCTATCATACTGTACATACAGTGCTCATGTTCAAGCACAGAACATTACAAGTACAAAAACTAGTACAATTAGTACAAAAACCGTTAGTACAGTGCATTCAAATTCTCCGTTTACTGCTTTCAGGCACTGAAGACTGTATCATAGGTACACCCACAGTGAGAGGAATATGAATTCATCAAATCACATCTAAAATAAATATTCTTATTCTGTCAATATCACATCTAGTTTGCTCTTTTTTTTAAATAATGTCAGATCAGGAGGGTCAAATATCAGCAAATTTTAGCTCATTGCAGACAAGCAAAAATAAATTAGCACTCCCATATTGATGCATGCGCTTAAAGATGCACTGACATCTGTTTTCTAATAAGTAACAAGACACTGCATGGCAAAAATCACAGTTTGGAAATGTGTTGAGAATCGTGGCAAAAATGCTGTTTTATATCCTTCTCTGTCCAGAGGATAAATGAATTCACTGAGATGAAGATCAGCAAAAATGATGTTGTCCAGACACTTTGTTGCTTTGCGTTTTGAGCCATTATGCATGGCAAAAAGAAGGCTTTTAGAAGGGCAACCCATCAATTTTACACACAAAGGCTCAGTTCACCCATCAGGAGCATTTCTCGGGCTGTGAAAGCAAATCTTCTGTGGTTTAAAAGGAACTTTATAGAAAAAAAAACCCAAAAAACTGAGTGACTGTTGATGTAGTTTGGGTTTTCTCGACTTTAGCTCGAGCCTTAAAATTTAACAAAAAGCCTGTGTTGCAAGCAGGAGGTATGGCATTTAAAAGGAGAAAGCATTTAAGATGCAAGTGCAGTCTAATGGAAGGTGATTTTCTGTTGCATTATGGGAAATGGATAAAAGGATAGGGCGGATTCGGCTGCTTTAATTTTGAACAGTTTTTTAATTTTTTGCTCTTTCAGAGGAACTCAATCTTTTTTTAATGCAATGCTAAAATCACTTGAGTACCTCAGAGCTGCGTAAATAAGGATTCCCCCCCTTTTTGCAACTCATAAGGAATTACCATCTTAGAAAACATCTTCCAGTAATTTAGCACATCTACAACATTTTCAAGGTTTCAAAATGTGAGAACGCCTGACTACAGTGTCTATAGTAGTATTTCCTTAGACCTGTAAATATACTTGTATGCAAAACTAATCCAGTGACATTTAAGCAGTTAATAGCAACAGGCCAACAATTATAAAATAATTTCTTACACATGATAAAATAAAAGAGCTCTAATGACGCAGTAGTGCATTTCATCTTATGATTATTATTACAGCTCCACAGTGTTTCAGTTTTAATAGCTGAATATTTAAATAATTAACTATTTATTTCAAGTGCAATCAATTGTGCATCAACCAGACAGCCACTTAACTGTAACATTAAAAGAACAACGGCAAGAATAAGTCAGACTACTAAGCCTGCCCCTTTTTTGTTAAACATTTTGCTAGCATCAAATTTTTTAAAAAAAATTAATTAAAAAAAAAATAAATAAATAAAAAAATCATAAAACAACTTGATACGCTGTCTTTGCACAATTTCCATAAAAAGCAGGGTTTAAACAGTGAAGTGCACCTTTACTGACATTTTGCACAGCATCCCAAACTTTGGGAAACACATCAACTATACAACAGCTAATTTACATATGCACTGTACACTCATAAACTGTAGATATAGTGGATACAGTAAGCACTGCACCAACGTGTAAACATGTTTGCAGTGTCAGCTGCTCATAATACGAATCACTTTCATTTGCCAAGAACACGTCATGTACAAGAGATCCTACTTGGTGACATTAGTGCTAAGACACACACACGTTCAGCCTGTACTTGAAGCGGTGTAATAGTGCAACTACGTGCTGTACTTGTGGGGATGTGACATTGTGGATCAGACTACTCTCGGGTGCTGGGATGAAGATAAGATATTTATTTTCTGGCACTGGTTGTGTTCTTTGGCATCTACCACCGTGGCTTGGTACTGTGCAGGATGTTTCTTTTGCTCCTGCCTAGCTGGCAGGGAACATCACTGAGCTATGGCATTTAGTTATTGATTTCAGGTAGGCCGCGGGCATACTAATGATGTTCCCTTAGAGGAGAATTAGAAAGGAGAATAAATTTAATGCACAACACAGGCATTTATCTAACCCTGCTAATTCTTCTGTGTCTGTGCTTGTGCTCTAATTACACGCCATCTGGCATTCCCCCTGGTAAAATTCCCTCTCATCCCTCACACTCAGCCGTGTTGATTGCTACTGATCTTCAAGTGAGGGCTCGTGCAAACTTTCCTGTGAAAGACAGCGAGAGCGATGGCGAGCTAGCTGGCTGCACAGCCGGCGGGGTGGAGGTTTGGGGAGGGGAGGGTTTCCGCCCCAGTGCACTCAGGCAGCCCTAGAGACAGGCCAGCTCGAAGGCTCTGGACCTGCCAATGTCCAGTGATATCTAATGCTGCTGTACTACTGCTATGTGCCGTGGCTCCCTTTCCCCCTGCAAAAAAACTCCCCAACAGGAAACATGAAGAGCAACTAGTTCTAAAGGCAAAGCTCTTTTCACGCATGTGGAATTAGGTCATGAAATGCAAACGTCAAAAGGAGGAGAACTAAAATGTGAACATTGAAGAGTCATCACTTCATTACATAGCTCTTTCTTCTGATTTATGGTCTACTTTGATTTGGATTTTCAAAGAAATAATAGCCCAATAGCACCACCCGGCAAACAAAAGAGATGACTGTGCTCACGCTTGAATCATCTCCGCTAATGAAGAAAGCATTGTTTCTTATCCATCTGCCAGAGGCTGTCAAATTGTCCCTTCACAAAAAGATCCATAAATTCACACCTTAACAATAAAAACAGATTGCTCCGGGCCCACTTTTATGCAATATCCTGGCTTAAACTGTCTTTGTTTTATGAATTTGCTTCGTTTTGACACATTGACGTGTATGTTTTAACGCTGTTAACATAGACGGGGATCAGACAAAGGCTAGACCTCTATGAGCCCATCTTGGCTCAGGTCACAGTGACTAATAGGAACAGAATCTGACAGGAAGGATTACTAATGAGCAACCTTGTGTAGGTTTTGTGGCCAAGTAGTCATGACTGCCTGAAAGTGAAACAACCTTGCACCCCTGCCATTCCTCTGTTATCAGACATCCCTTTTGCAAACAGAGCAAAAAGGTTGTGGAGGAATGCATCATGGAAATGTTTGTATCAGTATTATCAGCCTTCAAAGTCATTCTGTCTCAGTTAGGCTTCAAAGTCATTCTATTTTCAGAACTCATCTGTCTTCAGGGAAGTGTGAAGGAGATGGCTCCAAATCGACTATCAAACCAAATCCAGCAACACTGTTTGCTGACTCAAGAAAACGAATCCTGAGAAGGGATACATCGAAAAGGGTTTTTTCCAGCTGGGTCAATGTAAAACTTCCTGACCCTTTTGAGACCTGGGACATGTAACGATGCTGACCTCGTCAATCTGTCAAGGTCACTGTGTTTACCTGATCTTGATGCACACCTTTCACTTTACGTGCCAAAGAATTGTTTTAATCGTGACGACGACAGCTCTCAACATCGATTCTAATTGAGTGTGACCACATTTGTAAATATCTTTCTCGAGTGTGTATTTTTCCGTTTGTGTATGCTGCACGTCACTGCCCCTCACACAAAGGCTGAGAGAGATAGAGAGCGCGATCTCCACCGGATGGTCTAAATCAGGAGTGCATCATAGGTAAATGCCTTTTGTAAATTAGAAACACAGCCAGCAAGATGCTATTATTTCTCACATTATTGCAATTAAAGGCATTCTCCAAAGACAACCATGCTATCAGTGAGCCAAGCAATTCATGAAGAGACACTTTGAGTCAAACTTTTGTGCCTGCCAATCTGTTAATACAGCATGCAGTTTGGATTTGTGGTGTGTTAAAAATGACACAGTATCTTTTATATAAAAAAAACATGAAACCAGCACATTCAGATGCTGTCAGATTAATGCAAAGGAGTAAAACTGAAAGGAGCGTCTAACTCCAGCGAGCTTTGTCACTGAAGACGCTGCTAAATGCTAATATTTGACTAGCCCCACATGAACAAAGGAAAAAAAAATCTCATTAAAAATGCATGCACACACTTACCACTGCTGCACCTCCTTCTCTGTAACTGTAAGAGAAATAAAGAGTGACATTAGCTAGATGCAAAACTTAGCATATCAGACACAATAGAGGAGCCTGGTAGCCAACCATATTGGTACTAGGCTTTCAAACATGTTTTATGCAACAACAACAAAAAAAAATTAAGTTTCAACATGCAATTATTGGAATTAGAGCAGGGCGATATGGCCAAAAATATTTATCACGATATATTTGAAAATTTGCGATAACGATATAACTGACGATATAATTGATGCGAGACAAAATACAACTCCACAACATTACTAGCGCAAAAAGACAACCTTCCATTTATTTTCACTTAAACAAGAAGCTGGTTTTTATGTACATTAAAGCTTTATAAAAATGTAACAGTGCAAATGCAAATTCCTTGCTGAAAGTTTAACCAAAAGGCATTTCCAGTAGAAATGGGCTGACATATCCTGAGCATAACCATGTATAATATCCACTGAAGTTAAAAAGAGGTGCTTTGCAACATTAAACTGCAGTGTGCAGTACGTATTTTTCGGACCATAAGGTGCACGGGATTATAAGGCACATTAAGCGAAACAAAGCAGTCAGATAAATCAAACTTTATTAAACTCATTCTTCTTGCTTCCTCCACTTCTGTACCATTGATTCATTAATGTTGAATTCTCTGGCAGCTGCTCTATTCCCATGTTGTTGCAGTATATTAATGACTAACCTCGTATTGTGGATGGATTATCTCAGTTGTTCTCCTGACTGAAGTTTGGTCCGTTTACAGCATCCTGCCATGCGATTGCATTTGTCTCTAACCATGAAGGAACCTTACAGTTAACTTTTATAAGTGGAAAAGTGTTAGTGTTCGTCCTCCAGCTTCACTGTTTATGTTATGCTAACATAGCTGTGTCGCTAGCGATCACGTAGCACATCATTATATACCAGCTAGCCCAACTTCAGTAACCCTACAAACGTCACTGCTGTTTAGTTTCCTGTCTTCATTTATGTTGGAAGTGATAGCAGAGCTGTACGTTTGAATTTTTTTCAGAAATCTCTCAGTCAGAACATGCAATATCATGCTTAGGTAACTAGCGAAACTAGCGAGCTAACTTCCGCTAGCTTCCTGCTAACTTCTAACTCCGTTAAATGTAATAACATTTTGTTTTCATGGATGCCTGGAAGTTAAACTTCATAGTTACACCTGGTAAAGCAGCAATGCTGATCGTTTTATTAAAGATGAAAGAATTTAGACAGTTTTTAACTCTCAGTGATGCTGCAGTGTTCGTTTGACCTGAATCTTACGGAGTTTAGGATCCAGATTACTCCCAGATTTAAGAGCATCTTAGTCCGACATATACAACAATAACGACAGCCGCAAAATGTGCTTTGTCGTGTATCTGACGGACAAACACCAAACCAGTTCCACATCACTGAAGTTGCACCATTTTTACAAACCAATTCTGGTTCATCTGTTTCACTCAACAATCGGCCATGTGCGTATGAAAACAAAGGCACTGCGCATGCGCAGTTTACTCATATTCTATCGCGATATTTAATTTTCCTATCGTTACCTAACATTATACCGGTATTACCGTGAACGGTATAATATGGCCCAGCCCTAATTGGAATACAGCTTTTGTTTTGCTGAAAATAGAATTCATTAATTCTAGTATATCCTGTATAGCGGTAGACAAGTGGGAGTAAACCCTAGAGAGCCACAAAAAGACGAGGAAAGCAGAGGGAATGAAGGTCAGCCACTGATTTAAGAAAAAGAACTGTTTATGTGGCAGGATGTGTTATCATGCCCACACAAGCACTACTATCTGCCAGTATGTAATCAACCATTCCCACATGCCTTTCCCTTGTCTCTTTACTTTCTCTCAAGTAACCAAAGTAATTTTCAGCCTCTTGGCTCCTGGGATTACTAATGAAAAAAAAAAGGGCTGGAAATCAATAGCATTAGTTTAACCAGGTGGTCTTTTGAGAGGCACTCTGAGCTCATGTTGCTGCTGCTGCAGCAAGCTGACAATAGATGCTGTCTACCACCACTTCTGTTTGGCCCGGGGGAAAGTAAAAGGCTTTTAAAGACAACAAAACGACAGTAACTTAATCACTAATTTCATCTACTGTAATGTTGAACCTTGAGCAGCTCATAGTCATGGTTACTAGCCAGGTAAAACACAGAGAGGGTAAAAAGTGTTGAGTAAGCAAGGCTACATTCTCCTGTAAAAAAAAAATAAAATAAAAATATAAAATTACATTATCCAGCAGTCTTGCATTGTAGGAGACAGACAAATTAAAAAACAAACAAACAAACAAACAAAAAAAAAAACCTTCACAACAAATTTGGGAAAAAAGAAAAGAAACACCTGAAACACAAAACATGACATTTACCAAATGTTTGTGATAATGCGACTACCTCAGATCAAGAGCAAAACAATACAGGGACTACGGATAAGGAGCTCTGCATATATCTCCATCTCAATTTGTTCTGCTCAGCATTTTAACCGAGAAACTCATCCTGTGACCATTTTCTGGTCAGTAAATGACAGGGTCAATCTCACTACTTTTAGCCAAGCCAAGCTAGCATTAAATTGGCCTCAAAAGCCATTGCTGCAGTCAGAAATTGAGGCAATTTACCATGGCTGCGATTTAATAAAAAACCGTGTTACATAACTCAGTCAGCGGCAATGGGCAATAATGCAATCAGCCAGTTGCAGGAGGGTGCGGGGCCCACTCAGTCGTTGGCCCTGCAGGGTCTAGCTAGAACACATTCAGCTTGTGCCTCCATCGCTATGAGTGTCATTGTCTCTTTTCAGTTCAAAAAAAGAAAAAAAAATCTTCATGCTGATACATGGGCCTATGCTACATCCTGCAGACATTTTAATAGGATTGCTGTTCCTTCCATGTAATGCCAGAACAGTCATTCAGGGAAGCATTTATGGGGAGGAGCGAGTTTGTAACTATTCCCTACTGTTTTCCACTAAAGACCAGAAAAATCACTCATTAGTGAAAGCTGTTGCACAGCCTACTGTTGTCTCTGAAGGTGTTTTACTGACGATAACAAAAAAAAAAATTCCAAAAATATGCTCATAAGAAATTTTCTAAAATACAATAAATCCAGATGTCAGCATTTATTCCTCGTAAATAAATGGGCCTCAATTCTGGCCTTGCTGTTTACCTTTTAACACACATTATTTTATGTGCAAAACATCCTGCATCTTTTACCAGACACACACAAACACAAACAAACAGAGGGGCACAGGGAAATTTACTGAGTCCCCAATCTGTCAAGGACCAAAGGAAAGCATTGACTAAAATGGCAGACTACGCTTCTCATGGGAGCGCAAGAGAAAGAGGTAACAGGATGAAGGAAAGCAGAAACGATAGTCTCAAGTCAAGCAACAACAGTAGCAACAAGAGAACGATCACGCTGGGAGAGAAAAGCTCAGAGCCCCTCTCAGCGATGCTAACCAGATAAGATCCTAATTATACTATTCCATTCCCTGCTCAAAGAGGGCGGTTAGGGGGAAAAGCAAAAGAGACAGGGTGAAAGGTTAAGAGAGAATGAGAAAACCAGTCAGACAGGGGGAGAGAGCGAGAGAGAGAAAGGGACAGCAGCAAGCAGTCCAGCCCAGCATGAAGTCTAATCTTCCTCCACAGCAATTTCCTGCTACAACAGCCTTCCTTGGTTCTGCTGTGGAGAGACCAACCACACAAATAACACTGTCATTAAGCAGCCAGGGGATGTCAACTCCCACCCACACCTGCACACCACGGTGCTCAAATAATAATAATAATAATAATAATAATAATAATAGCAATGCTGTGCTCCAAAAATAACACACAAGTGGTTAATATAGTGGATACCAAGCAGACATTGCTGGTGGTAATTAGAAATGTGATCCAAAGTGATAACTGAGCAGACGTTGATAAGCAACGGCTGGTAAGATGGTAGAAATACAGTCAATTTGCACCCTAATGCATCAACGGGAACAACAATCGAAGATATAATTACAAAGTCGCACCTTCGCTACAGTTCTTTATTGGAGGGTCAGTCCCCTTTCTGTGAGTCCACCCCATCCATCGATCTTGACGCAGGAATGCAATTTATAAGGGTGGCGGCACAAGCACGGCGTGAATTGATTTACCCTTTCTACGTTTAAATTTATCAATGTCTGTCACATTAGAAGTAGAACATACAGCATGTTTACAAGCACAGCACATAAAACCACATTCTCATCGGTAAAGAAAAGCTATCATTACAGCTGCCACAAACTCTACTATGTCCTCAGCGTAACTTAAAGACCCCCGCTTGCAACTTTTTACTCAGCCTTAGCTGATCGCAGTCTGCGATACATTCAAGAATCTGAAATTTGAAACAAATGAGGAGATCATTCGCAACTGACATCTGCTCTGTCAGTGGTGAAAAATGTAGAGCATCCCAAAGCATCCCAGCAGGCAGCGTTATTTACTCTTAAGCCTGTGTGGTGCACAGTGGGTGGAAAATGAGATTAGCAAACCGCAGCAATAAACTCTGTATTATGTATTCCTATTGCAAGCTGTATGTTCTTTAACCTCAGGCCAACAGGCTATGACAAGCTCACAGAAAAAGTTTCTGCAAAGTTTTTCTTTGTAAGAACAAGCAAAAAACAAACACACTTTCAGTTACTCACAGTAGGTTTTCCTTGTCAACTCCTCTACCACCTCTGGCTTGAGCTTGCTGTTGGATTTACCCATGATCTTCAGCTCTCTTCGACGCCCCCAAATCCACGCTGGCACGTATCACCTGTTACTACGTCCTCGCCAGTCTGCTCCTCTGCCAAAACACGCAAGAGAAGTGGGGCTAGTTTAGGTGCGAAGACACGGGTGAGATAGGAGAAAGACACTTTTATTTGAGTTTGCTTTGACAGAAAAGGAAATAAAACACTCCCATTCACGCTAATCGTTCTGTATATATCACTCTAGCTGCGGTCATGATCTGCTCAGCCATCAACACTCCACACAGACGAGTCAAACCCCAGGGGACCACGTGAAGAGGACCCAGCAGGCTGTTGAGTCTATACGAGCGCTGCGGAGCGCCTATGTGTCCGCCTCATTTCTTCACAGCAGCCCGTGGGCGAAGAGTGGCGTTTGGACGCGTTGCTACCTTCGTCCTTGGATACAAGAGTCACTCAGTGGCTGGGTTAAGCACGCTCGCTCCCTCACAGTCATTCTCTGTTCTTCTCACTCCTCCCACCCCTCCTTTCCCACCACTATCTCTATTGCTCAGGGTAAGTTACTGTAGAAAAAGAGTCCTCCCTCTTGACAGCTGAGATAAGGAGGTGTGTAAACTAAAATACAATGAACAGAGCTCGACTTGGATGCCCCCCGCTGCACTTTGCGCTCGCTCTAAAACGTTAGCTCTAATCCTTGGAATTTACACAGACACCACAGTGTAAAGAAACAGTTTTAAAAAGCTTCAGTAATAATTTCTAGGGGGGAAAAAAAGAAGATACCAGAAAGACGCCAAGTCTGTTCATGGTTCTACAGCTCTGATGCCAACTGAACAGCACAAAAGAGATCCGGTGCTGCTCTTAAAATAAGCATGTGAGCTGTCTACCAAGTTTAGATGTGTATTTGAAGAGTGACAGTTTTCTTTTTTTTTCTCCTCCATTCTGACTCATAATTCTCCCTCCTTTTCTGGCCTCATGACAACATGGCATGGTGGTTTCTTCCTCTCTGTCACAGAGATGGGGATAATGGAATTTCTTTGTACCGTGGGCCGGGCGTTGGCATGCACTGACGGTTAACCACAGCAGCTGTCTGAGCCACAGAATTAGAAGACTACTGTACGCACTATGCACCTTCACTGCAAACATCTGTACTCTGCGTCGACGGCCAGTGATGTCTTTGCGAGGGATGCCACGCTGGTAATCACCATTTTGCGTTTGCTCAAGCCTTCTGGTCCTGGATATTGCACAGACACTATGAAAATAAACAAACAGACAGCAGTTACAAAGGGAATGACAGGCATGTGCTGTATTTCATGAGAAATGGACTGGACTGTCACCTAGAGCCATAGACACATGGGCACTTAACTGGAAAAACACTCAAAACAAGACGACCTTTGTAGTGACTGCCTAAGCTGCTGAGTGTAGCCAGCAGGCATCACACAATATGCAGCTAGAAGAGTGCTGTCAATTTAACTGTAGAGGCTGCTATTAAAGTATTCTGCGTTAAATCAGCACAGCCTAAACGAGCAGAAAATGAAGTCACGTTGTGAAATGACTGATTCAAACAGCTGGCTAAGACAAAACAGCACAACTAAAATACATACATTCTCAACAAACGTATAGCCTGGTTAAAACCCTCGAAAAGCGCTTTGTTTTTATTAATTTCAACGTGTTTTGATTGACAGCAGCGAGAAATACATACAGTCGCGGCAGCAGCAGGTGGGATGTTGCCTGGCAGTACCATAGCAACCCTCAGTTTATGGCTACAGTGCGGGAAGCTAGTCATTGTACTCGAAACGTTTGGTACCCATGCTGTTCCGTGTAGCTAGTTGACAAGGAAAAAAACAGAAAACACACCTTTAAACGAATAAAGAAAAAAACGTTCCCATATAAAGCGGCTTCTGGTTACCTCAGCCACAAAAGCGGAAAGTCGCGGTGAAAAGAAATAATTTGCCCCACAGCAGAAAGCCGCTGTCCGACGCAGTCTTCCTTCGCCGAGTTCCGGAGTGAGCGACTCGCTGCTGCGCGGATGGCCGTCCGTGCTGCTCTAATGCCGCCGTCAGGGAGTGACGTTGCTGCCTCTGCTGCATGGCCCCGACCAACTCAGCTCAGTGCCAGAGACACTGACGTCGCGGTACCACTGGACACACACTGACTCTTTGTGTGCTTTAAGAGCCTTTACACGTGTCACCGGGCACATAGCGAGAGGTTAACTTTTCGACTCACATTCACATTATATGTAACGTTGTTTACAGGTCAGTCTGCCTGCCCAGTTTTACACACAAAAAAAGAAAGAAAAAAAAGGTTGAAAGTGGAGGTGAGGTTTGTCTTTATAACACTCAAATTAGCCACTTACCCTTTTTAATGCTTAATCACTGCACTGGATTCAAAGTTAGTGTTTGTAACTTGAGAATTCTGAGTTTGTTGTTCAAACGGACAAAAATTAATTGTGGCAAAGGGTTGAATTAAAATGCACTAAGTTACATTTTTAGCATAAATATCAAAGTTCCTTAAGTAAAGGGGCTAAAACGATTCAGAATAATCTAACTTTTAGTCCTTCGTCGGGGTCAGTCAAGGTTGAGCAACACTACAATTCCCACAATGCCATTGAAGGCAGTCCTGCGTTTGAGGTAAAATTCCAAATTTACATGATATCTGATTTACAGCATTTGGCCCAAATAACTACCGTTAATAACACTGGTTTGTATAAAGATCACTTTTTAAGTGTGAAGTAAAGAAAGGTTTATTTATTTATTTATTTATTTATTGCTATGTTTAAAAGCTACAAAGTAATCCACTTCCATATCTTCACTTGTTTAAACTTTTCAGTATTCTCACACCAAACCAAATAACACAGAAATGATTAGCATTTGTTAATGGCGTTTCTCATTAACACATCATACATATTCAATGACTTATTAAAAAAAAAAACACCTAAAATCAGTGGCATTTTAAATACAAGCTATTTTCAATGATTTCAAATGTCAGCAGCAGAGCAGCCCATACTCAAAAAAAGATCACCTGCCTCTTTTGCTCTCTCTGTTCTCTCTCTTTCCTCCATTAATAGTGAATTATCACGCTTAATGTTAATGGGTGAAAACACGGCAGGTAGCCAAGTTACACACTGAAATAGTTTTTGTGTTTCGTGATATGCTTGGTTTCGTTTTTTTAAAGCTTGGTTACAAAACGATAACATCAAGTCATGTTTGGAGAGACTGATCTGCTAGCTTGTTAAAAAGCCCATCTACAGGCTCAAAGCCTCCCTAGGGCAGCAAGCCGTTCAAACAATGGGGTGTGAATAAATGATGTGTGTAAGTGGGTCGTTACATTTTCAGCAAAAGGCTGCTGAATCACTGCTGAGTATGAACTTTAACACTCACAGGCCTTTGGTCAAAATTAAAATAACTTCACCAGAGGGCTTCAGGCATAATGAAAACACGAGTTAAAGCGTGACCACCATGGAAACGTGAGAGGGAATTTCTGAGGTCCCCCTGTTGGTGAATCGGCTACTGATGCCATAGTCTGCTGCTTGATAGGTATGTAAGTGCACACATTCTCTAAACATAACACCGTACATGCTATTACATATATGGTTTTATGTTATGTTCTTGAGAAGAAAAATGTGTGTACTCACTGCTTTTCACTTGCTTTCTCGTCAGGACCCAGACTATCCAATAACTGTTCAGTGAATCCAAGTACTCTTATATTTATCCATCCATGCATCTTCTCTCACTTGCCCAATTCAAGGTCGCAGTGGAGCCTTTCCCAGTGAGAAGTGGAGTACACCCTGTACTGATGCAGACTGGTATTGTTATTTATTCCTTTCATATCTTAACTGTGAAATGTGTTAAGGGCCACTTACGGAATATTATTCAACCTTTGCCAGGTTCTATAAGGACTTTGTAATGAGTTTCACATAAGCAGACACACACATAAACACACTCGACCGTGGAGCTGGAATGCAAGGAGCTTGTCTGGCATCAGGAGCAAGTTAGTTCAGTGTCCTCCCCAAAAACACTACTAGTGTGGAGGGCTCAGGTATCAGAAGTTTATCAAAGCTTATACATAGCTGAATACATGTATATCACTTATGAGTGAGTTATTTTTAGTAACATAAAATGCTGACAGTCTGATTCAACCATGGTAAACAAAATGTTGTGGTCAAAGAAAAATACTGTTACTACTGAAAATAGGCTTCGTAAGGTACTATATTAACTTTGTAAGGTAGGGTCAAGTTTTTGACCTTCACAGAGAAAGCCTGGGTTCAAAATCCAGTGAATTATGCTTAATAAAGTTTGCTAAAAATACAAATTTCCGGGCAAAAGGAAAACGTGACTGCAGACTTGCCCGACTTGTCTGCTTTTCTCAACAGCACAGTTTTGAAGCTGAATACAGACTGGGATGTTTTTATTGCACATCTTCATATATGACTCTAATGATAGATTTGCAGGTCTTGTACACGTCCACAAAAATTAAATTCACAAATTTGACTAGAGAGAGATTGGGAGACATCTGTGTACAGGTTTGCAAATAAAGGTAAAAGCCTCATTATTCATCAAATATTTAGGGAGTAAAGTTTGTTAGCCTTGGGGGTAGGGATGTGCATGATTTTCTAATATTAGTCACTGAGCTACAAAAAAAAGAAAAGGTTATCTTTTTTTTTGTGGTTATAATATGATGGATGATTTTGGAAGAATGCCCATCCCTTCTTGGCAACCACGCTATTGACTGTATTTAAAAAATGAGCTTGGTTTCCGGGTCTGAAAAATGACACGTAAAAAGTGAAAGGGGGTTGGGGGTCGTTTTGTTACCAGAACAAGAAAGATTTCAGTAATCTCTGTGGGAAATACAAACCTTCAGTAGCTTGATCTATGAGCCCAGCAAATACTTTCCTAATGAGTTTTATGGTCTCAGTGGCTAGTTTGTTAAACACAGCATGATGTTCATTCTAGAAATGATGCTCTCTGTTAAAACACAGCAATAAAGCAGCATTTGCCTTGGGGCAGGCCTACCTTGTGATTGGTAATTTCTTACCCTACGAGTGGGCCTGTTTGTGGCCACACCCAACTACGGCTGGTTTCAAAATGCTAAGATGCAACTATCACCTCAGCTTTTGGGATGAAACGTTACTAACCAATGGGGGATTTTCTCAGTGGTTGCATACATCTCTTATGTACAGTCTGTGTGTGCAACTCATTTATGTTATTAAAACAAACTGCACAATCCACCCCATTTTTTAAAGATTGTTCCTTCTTTTCCCAAAATTCATGAAACTCTCTTCTGTTAAATTCCATGCCTCTGACCAAAAGACAAAGAATCCACAATCGAAGGGCTGTGGCTGAAGTAAATAAAACTGAAAGCTTGAGAGTGGGATTGTAAATTGAGACACTATACCAGCAAATTTCAGGTAAGGTGTATCCAAACATAGGCTACTATAATTACTGATCTGGAGATTGCAGGGTCCTGCTGGGAAAGAGCACAAGATGGGAATAAGGGAAAATGATTTCAGATACATACTTGCTAAAAGACGGGGAAAGGAATTTTAATTGGTCTGAAGAAAAAGATTAATGCGCTGCAGTTTCGTGTATTGATTTTTATACTGAAGGACGTGAGGACGAGTCATGTAACCAGAAGGCTCATTTGTATTTTTGCTCTCGATTCCTCTTACTCATGCTCGAGTCCAAACTTTGCAGTCAGACATCTCCATGCGTAGCTTATTAAAATTCAACTCCCCCGAGCATCATGTAAACAGATGTTCAGCTATTGGATTTGTTCATTAACAACTGCCACGCCATCATTCTATAGCCCGATAGGAGCTTTCTGTTAATTCATGGGAGGATTGGATCAAAATGTAGGCTGTCTGACTTGGCCAGCTTAGTATTCAGTATCCTTCCCTGCAGTCCCTTATTGCAGTCAACTGCAGTTACAGTAGCCCCGTAGGAATAGAGAGAACAAGGCTGAGAAATAGAGAAAGAGGCCATGGCAAAAATGGGGCAAATTGCTCTAAGATTTTTTTTATCTTTCTGGATCGTTTAGAACTTTAGAAGCCTTGTTGAGTTTACTAAACTAAAGTCTGCATCTTGTATCAAGTTCAGTCTAAATGCTGTCTTATGTTTGTCTAATTTTAGATCACTATGTTGAAGTTAACTTCAGTAGGTATTGCAGCAGGTAAGGTTTGCATTGTCTGGATCTGTTTGAAAGGCAATTGCATTACCATTGCACCACCCAACTGTATGCTTATACATACAGTATCTGCTTTGTGATATCACAGACTTTTAAACTAGTGTTTTTGCTGCTGCTGTCGGCCTTGTGTGATAATTCTTTTTTTGTGCATATCTGTGATGCCACACATTTTAGCTCATAAAACAGTCTCGGTGTAGAAAACTCGACTTCCAGAGCGAGACATGAAAATTCTGCTCCTATAGTCATTTAACTTCCAAACAGGACAACATTACAGAATAATGCATTGATCAAACACCACTTTACCTCACATCACACCATTATTGAAACACATATTACAAAAGCGCCTCCCCTGAAAATGATTGTTCATAATCACTTGCAGATTATAGCCGTTTATCAGAAACCACACACCACAATCATTAAGGCATCACCATCAGCAGCACAGTGGCATCATTAAATGCCGGCGCAACGTCGGCATCCCTGCGATATGCTGACATATGCTAAAACAGCTGGGGGGCTCCTGGAAGAAATGCCACGGCCAGGAAAATGACTGCACATTTCGAGTTTCAGCACCCTCCGTATTGCCTTGAAAACGCTGGAAAGCTATCATATCAGGGCTGACAGTATAGCATCAACACAATATTTGTCTTAATTAGCAGATGGAACACTGAAAGGGAGGAGAAACTCCACCAGCAGGAGGAAATATTCTTAGGTTTACAGATTTTCCAGAGAGAGAGAGACATCCATGCATAAATTGAGGAAATAAATGTTCACAGGAACGTCAGTATGTTTGAAAAACAGATGTTACAGGGCCATTCTGCTGGTACTTTTATGCATGAAGGTAACTTTGATTCAGCATCTGATACATCACTGTGACAATTTTATAAATAGTCCAGTACTTAAGTCTGAACAGAAATGCAGCTTTACTGAGACATGAAAGGTGTGCTATATTTATGCGAGGACTTCTGCTTATAGTTACAGCTGATAACTTGCAGAAAAAAGTCAGGTCAGAAGATTCTGTTCAATCATCCACTAAAACTAACATACTTGATCTGCCATCAGTGCTTTTCCCCAACATAAAGTTTTGGTGATGGACTGTCATAAAGAGGCAGGTGAACATTTCTGTTGTTTTTGTTGTTGTTGCACACACACAAATCTTTGCGACTCTGTGACAGATGGATGGAATGACAAAGAGCAGCAGATGAGCGACAATCCTTTTATGTACAAGCCAGAGCCACTCTACTTAAATGCATCTCAAAATTAAACACTGCGAGGCTGGACTTCACAGTGAAAAAAACCCAGTTTACCAAATGTCTTTCCAAAATGTCGTAATGCGTGACATGCAGTTTTACATGACTTTAATATAGTTTCTAGCAATAAGATAACTACAAATGGGGCACAAAGTGATCTAACAGAGATTACTTTCTATGAATATTTTTCAAGCCATAAACAGCTTCCTCCTTCCTCAGTAATTACAACCAAACAAAATTTTCCTGAGGCTTCATCTGCTGTGCCCACTTGTGTATCCCATATGGCTAGATATATATAATTTAGGACATCATGAATATACAATTCATGCCCTCCTCAGAGTGAGCAGGCATGAGACTCCGACGACGCTCATCACAGTCTGTTGTGCTCGGCAAATCTAGCATGGCATTGAGGTTTTAGTGGAGCAGCGACGCTGGTGTAATGCTTGTGACACCCAGCTGTTAATTCAGACTGACAACAGGCAGCTATCTGGTCGACTAATGGCAGATGGGGCTTGAATCCTAGCTTTGCAGAGATAAACTATACCCCCAGAGGAAGGAAGGGGATGGAGAGGAACAGAGAGAGCGAGTGAGAGAGGAAGAGGGTCAAATGCTATTTCCACAACATTTCGGAGTTTATGTAAGGCGTGGAATACATTCTGGTTATACTTGAATCTTTTTCATAGCAGGATGAGAAACCAGCGTTGTGTTAAAAGTCAGATGGAATCTGATAAGTTCATTGCTACTGTATTCATGTCATCAAAGGAATATCAAAGCATAAAGTTATATTTAAAATGGCTTTCCTCCACCAAGTGTTAAAAAAAAGCACTAAAAATAGTTGGAGAGAAGAAAGTCTTTCTTCTGACCTAATTTAAACTGTAAAGGAAATTAATTATAGCCACAGACCAAAGTTATTAGATCGTCCAATGTTGCTTAAATTGAGCTGTTTTATTGCTTACACTCTGAATCTTCGGCCCTTACAAATAAGCAGCTTAACGCTGGTTTCATCTCTGTCGTGAACATGAGGGATGTTAGTTTGTTACACTCTTGTGGAGTAGCTCCTGCTCTCTCCCCCCCGTTACTTTCATTTCATCCACAGGATCATGTGTGCCCTCTAATGGCTACAACGGGTAACAAACTTCACAATCACTTGTAACAAATTCAGCACAATTCATTTGTTGTCTGGGAAAGGCCTATAAATATGGTGGGGTGTCTAAAGTTGGACTTTTGGTTTCTAAATAAAGCAAGGAAGCTGCCATCACTGCAAATACAAAAACTCTCGGTGGGTCGTCATAGCTTTTATCACTCAGTGACAAAAGGCAAGAAATGACACATATTAGTCATAGCACATGCTGAGAGAGCCAACCAATAAGAGCTGTCCTCTTGGTCTCCAACCCCAAAAAAAACAGCAAATGATGCGTGACGCTCATCAACTTTGTCCCTACTGTTTACATAAACGCATACTCACAGACTCTTGGCTCTGTCCTGCCTGAGTAGGAGGATCACATATTGTCCTGGTGTTAAAGCGGAGCAGGTACACACACAGGAAGAAGGAGAAACATGGTTTTTATGACTCTGTTCTGTCTGCTGCTGCTGCTGCGGCCTGGCTTAAGCGCACTAATGATTTCTCCATTGGAAAAGGTAGGTGGAAAGCTGCGGGTGAACAGGAGCACTGCGGTTAGTCATTCCACTGCTCGGAACTTCTGCAAAGTACATTGAACTCTTCAACTTTAAGCTGTTTATCATCCTGCGAAAAACCCACAAGTTACAGAGAGTCCTAACTTTGGTTATTGGATTTACATGCATACTGCTAACAAGCAATTAGCAGTATTTTCATGTTTTTTTGGTGTTTGACTCACATGTCTAAATCTAGTTACATAGCATTAATTTCACTACTAGATGTAAACAAAGTTTTGTTCCTTTCAAAAGCCTTTTCATCACTCGACCAGTCCAAGAGTACTTTCCTATCCAGGTTCTTCTCATTCCACAGGTATGTGTGTCAATGGAAGCTTGAAAATACAACAAAATGAGAAAAAAAAAAGTATATACACAACCACTGGCACACAGACAGGTTATCATTCTGTGTCTGCACTGTTTTCTTCTTGGTCGCAGTAAGTGAGCGACTGCGTCGGTCAGCTGTGATGCCTGATATCACCCATCTGGAGCTACTGGTAGTGGTGGGGCCTGATGTCCAGCAGGTCCACAGGCAGGACACAGAAAGATACATCCTCACCAACCTCAACATTGTAAGCCTGATCGCACACATGCAAAAGAAGTTAGAACTAGTGGATGGGAATGTTTACTGGAACAATCTGTAAATGGAGCTGTGAGGATGATATAGGGAGGAATCAGCAGATAATGAAAGAGGTGTTAAAAGCAATAAGTCAGAGACAGTAATGTGTTCTGAAGTTGTACCGTGTCTGCTGAATTCTTTCCATAGTCTGGCCTGGTGTAAGTGCTCCGCAATTCTATAGTCCCAATACACTGAAAGTGATGAAATATAGTAATTGACTTATATTTCAATTTCCACCCAGGCCTCAGAGCTGTTGAGAGACATTACCCTGGGTGCCAACATGAGGGTGCACCTGGTCCGCATGATCATCCTGTCAGAGCCAGAGGTAAGTGGCTTTCTGTTATGACCCCAGCTCATTATAGTTAAGTCATAAATGACCAAATATTAGATATAGCTTTTTAGCACAATAATCTGAAGTTCTACAGTGCTTGTGTAAGCTATTGTCACATCTATAGCTTATTAAGCTGCTGCTATCCATAGTGACTCTGAATGTGAGCAACATGATTAAAAGTTTCAGTGCAAAGTACTTTAATTCTCTTGTTACATTTGACCATGTTTTAGCCAGAGATCCAGCTGTCTACCAACATCACTTCTTCTCTCAGAAGTGTGTGTGACTGGGGCAGAAGGATTAACCCTTCAAATGACACGGACCCGCTACATGCAGATCTTCTACTGTACATTACAAGGTATGTTAACTGTCTGTATCTGGTTATAAGAGGATGTTTTTATTATCTTGCAGATGAGCAAAATGATATTTTTTTTTGCTTTACCATCACAATCAGGTATGACCTGGTGTTACCTGATGGAAACAAGCAGGTCAGGGGAGTAACACAGCTCGGTGGGGCTTGCTCCAGTGACTGGAGCTGTGTGATTACAGAGGACACTGGCTTTGACCTGGGAATCACCATCGCTCATGAAATTGGCCACAGGTAAAAGGGATAATCCACAGGACCTAAAATGTATACTTTAGTTTACAGCTGTGTCTAATTTGGGGCATTCCTTATTATTTCTGTCATTTTGAAATTATCAAACAGTATATCCATCCATCCATCCATCTTCATCCGCTTTATCCGGGGCCGGGTCGCGGGGGCAGCAGCCTAAGCAAAGAGGCCCAGACCTCCCTCTCCCCAGCCACCTCCTCCAGCTTATCCGGGGGAATACCAAGGCGTTCCCAGGCCAGCCGAGAGATATAATCTCTCCAGCGTGTCCTGGGTCTGCCCCGGGGCCTCCTCCCGGTGGGACATGCCTGGAACACCTCACCCAGGAGGCGCCCAGGGGGCATCCTTGTCAGATGCCCGAACCACCTCAGCTGGCTCCTTTCGATGTGGAGCAGCAGCTGCTCTACTCTGAGCCCCTCCCGGATGGCCGAACTTCTCACCCTATCTCTAAGGGAGAGGCCAGCCACCCTTCGGAGGAAGCTCATTTCTGCCGCTTGTATCCGCGATCTCGTTCTTTCGGTCACTACCCACAGCTCGTGGCCATAGGTGAGGGTAGGGACGTAGATCGACCGGTAAATTGAGAGCTTCGCTTTTACACTCAGCTCCCTCTTCACCACGACGGACCGGTGCAGCGTCCGCATTACTGCAGCTGCAGCCCCAATCCGTCTGTCGATCTCCGGCTCCCTTCTCCCATCACTCGCGAACAAGACCCCGAGATACTTGAACTCCTCCACTTGGGGCAGGAACTCATCCCCGACCCGGAGTGGGCACTCCACCCTTTTCCGGCTGAGAACCATGGCCTCAGATTTGGAGGTGCTGATCCTCATTCCCGCTGCTTCACACTCGGCTGCGAACCGTTCCAGTGCGAGCTGGAGGCCCTCACCCGATGAAGCCAACAGAACCACATCATCTGCAAAAATCAGAGATGAGATTCTGAGGCCACCAAAGCGAAAGCCCTCCGCCACTTGGCTGCGCCTAGAAATCCTGTCCATAAAAATTATGAACAGAACCGGAGACAAAGGGCAGCCCTGGCGGAGCCCATCACCCACCGGGAACGAGTCCGACTTATTGCCGGCAATGCGAACCAAGCTCTTGCAACGGTTGTATAGGGATCGAATGGCCCGTAGCAATGGGCCAGACACCCCATACTCCCGCAACACCTCCCACAGGACACCCCGAGGGACACGGTCGAATGCCTTCTCCAGGTCCACAAAACACATGTAGACTGGTTGGGCAAACTCCCATGCACCCTCAAGTATCCTGGAGAGGATAAAGAGCTGGTCCAGTGTTCCACCAACCACCTTGCGGCCGCAGCTCAATGCAGCAGCTTCGGCAATGGAGACGCTGAACATGGTCCATTCGGACTCAATGTCCCCAGTCTCCCTCGGAATGCTGTTGAAGCTCTGCCGGAGGTGTGCGTTGAAGATCTCGCGGACTGGGGCCTCTGCTAGACGTTCCCAGCACACCCTCACTACGCGTTTAGGTGCACCAGGTCTGTCCAGCGTCCTCCCCCGCCACCTGATCCAACTCACCACCAGGTGGTGATCAGTTGACAGCTCAGCCCCTCTCTTTACCCGAGTGTCCAGAACATATGGTCGCAGGTCTGCTGATACGATTACAAAATCGATCATCGACCTACGGCCTAGAGCGTCCTGGTGCCACGTGCACTTATGGACACTCTTATGTTCGAACAGGGTGTTCGTTATGGCCAAACTGTGATTAGCACAGAAGTCCAATAACAAAGCACCGCTCGGGTTCAGATCAGGGAGGCCGTTCCTCCCAATCACGCCCCTCCAGGTCTCGCTGTCGTTACCCACGTGAGCATTGAAGTCTCCCAGCAGGACAACAGAGTCTCCAGGTGGAGCACCTTCCAGCACCCCCCCCCAGGACCCGTTCCCCGACCCTAAGGCGCAGGGAACAAACCCTCTCGTCCACCGGGAAAAACCCCAACGTACCGGCAGCAAGCCGAGGGGATATTAGGATACCCACCCCAGCCCGCCGCCTCCCACCAGGGGCAACTCCAGACTGAGACAGAGTCCAGCCCCTCTCCAGGAGACTGGTTCCAGAGCCCAAGCCATGTGTAGAGGTGAGCCCGACTATATCTAGCCGGTACCTCTCAACCTCACGCACTAACTCAGGCTCCTTCCCCACCAGAGAGGTGACATTCCATGTCCCTATTGCCAGTCTTGGCAGCCGGGGGTCAGTCCGCCAGGGCCTCCGCTCCTGGCCGCCACCCGGCACACAATGCACCCGACCCCTATGGCGCCTCCTGCGGGTGGTGGGCCTGCGGGAGGATGGGCCCATGTCTCCTCTTCGGGCTGTGCCCGGCCGGGCCCCATGGACTAAGGCCCGGCCACCAGACGCTCGCCCTCGGGCACCCTCCCCGGGCCTGGCTCCAGGGCGGGGCCCCGGTAACCCTATCCCGGGCAGGGTAAACTGTTCCCTCGGTGTCCTTTTCATAAGGGTCTCAAACAGTATAATTCAGTTTAATTGCTTTTTTTTCCCCCTTAAGTGAGTTTTTCTTTCTATTTTCAGTCAGAGATACATTTTTGTCTATACAGGAAATGTTTTCAATGTTTCCAAGATATTCTTCACAAATCACAGACCCATAAAAAAGCTTTAATTGTACTGTGCAGTTTAATTCAGCTCATAACACTCACTATAGTCACCATACTGGACCGTGATTGACAGTTTAAATAGTGCTTTACATGCTTCAAGACTGTTTTACCGTAATTGTTTGCTCTGGTATTCTTGGCAATTTAAAATACCTTTAAATGTCACCAGCCAGGGAATGTCATCTTTTAACAACCGCATGCTCACAGCATCCTACACTATGGTTACTTTAACATCTTTTATGCTTGATTGTATTTCACCCAGCTTTGGAATCAACCATGACGGAGTAGGAAACACCTGCAGCAGGAGTGGGTTCATGATGGCCTCTGACGGAGGCTACAACAGTGTGGATTTGACCTGGTCTCCCTGCAGCAGACAGCAGCTTCTTACATTCTTCAGGTGGGCCAACCTGTTCACAGCAGCTGTGCAAGAAATGCCATTCATTTATCATGCACATCTGGCACTACTGAATATGATATTTACTCTTAAGTCGTGTCTTCATATCTGCCACAGAGGTTGATCCTTAAAACGTAATTTGTATTAAGTCTTCAGTCTTTCAGCGCAATATAATGTCAGCGCTTTGGGTTTTCTCATCTGTTGGTATTCTCAGTGAAGGGAAGGCGGAATGTGTAAAAGATCTCCCTGCAATGGAAGGATCCCTGCAAGACTGGAAGCCAGGGCTCTACTATGGCGTGGATGACCAGTGTCGTATAGCTTTTGGTAGCAGTGCGAAAGCCTGCTCTTTCACCAATAATGACCTGGTATGTCACAGTCTTCATGGCACAGGATGGGAAATTGACATTACCACATTTTCAGTTTGTTAACAACCTTTTTCTCCTCTCCATCAGCCAGCTTGTCGTTTTCTGTCTTGCCACGTCAATCTAGACGACAATAGCTCCTGCAAACGCCTCCTAGTGCCACTTCTGGATGGGACAGAGTGCGGTCCTAATCAGGTACAGCTCTGCAGGCACCAGAGAGTCATCAAACAGTAGCGTGTTTTTCACGGGATGCAATCCTCTCTTCTAGTGGTGTCTAAAGGGGCGCTGTGTGTCTCCAGATGATCTCAGCTCCCCTGATGTGGTTCACGGCTCCTGGTCCGGCTGGTCTGAGTTTTCTTCCTGCTCGAGGACGTGTGGTGGTGGAGTCGCACTTCGTACGCGGCAATGTAACAACCCAAGGTTAACAAATGGATGCGTCAGTAAAAACATGTTGCTGAACTTCTTCTTAAGAACATGTGGGATTTTGGTGTGTCACCTCTAATTTTCAGACCTGCGTTTGGAGGGAATGATTGTGAGGGCCCAGATATCGAGGCTGAACTTTGTAACCAGCAAGTAAGTACTTACCGGCTATGTTTACATTGGGCCTCCATACAATAAGTCAATATTGTTTAATCAATGGAACATTGGACCCAAAATCATTCCCAGCTTTGAATGAGCTTTTCTTAGTAGTTTGCAGCCCATAATTTCAACAGAAATGATTAAATGTCTTAGAATTACGAGAAAATAAGTCATGCACATGTGAAAATAAGAGCATGGGACAAATCAGCTATTCTTCAAATTCAGTTTACTGCCAGAGTATCCTTACTGTAATTTGGGCTTGGCAGTGTAAACTTGACTTATTAGGAGAAAATAACACTTTTCTTACCATCTACCTTATTGCAGCCCTGTGAGCGCACTCAACTTAATTTCATGGCAGAGCAGTGCTCCCAAACAGATAACCACCCCCTCTACCTGCCACCAAACAGTGCTTCCTTCTACACATGGATTCCTGCATTAGGCTTTACACAGGGTAGGTCTACAAACAAATTTCCCACGTGTGGGACTAATAAAGGTTATCTTATCTTATCTTATCTAAGCAAACTTGATTTTTTTTCTTTAGAGCAAAATGTGAAAAATGTGTACACCTAACATTTCTTATTCTTATCCTAACCAGGGGATGAACAGTGCAGATATATGTGCCAGTCAGATGGAGAAAACTTCATAGTGAGCCGTGGCTCTCAGTTTGTGGATGGTACTCGCTGTGAGACAGACAGCCCTCCTCCATTCGGTGCTACAGCAGCTTGTCTAAGAGGCAGATGCCAGGTAGGGATGGGTTAATGAGGCTAAATATATCAGGGATCAAATGCCATATCCCTCTTTCTGTGATCTTTCTTTTGTCTCTGATCAGCTGTTTGGCTGTGATGGTGTCCTGCACTCTGGAAAAGTAAGGGATATCTGTGGGGTGTGTGGTGGAAATGGGTCTTCCTGCAGGTTGATATCTGACTCCTACAGTGGTGGTCAGGCCAGAGGTAACAAACTGAGTGCCATTCATTTAAGTTATTTGTAAAGCAAATATGATGTTTTCCTGCTTTTTTCCTGTTGTACATAACAGCAAATTTAATGCTTTTGGGGTGTGAAAGGTTTTCTTTTCTTTACTAGTTTGAAAAGAATAATTGATGGCATTAATAACTGCTGTATTATCGTGCATCAGTTATAAATCAGTGATTTATTTTTGTTTCAGAGTACATCACCTTTGTCTCGGTGCCAGTGAATGCCACACAGGTTCATATTATCAACAGGGCACCTCTCTTCACTCATATGGGTGAGTGGCATAACTGGACAGGAGATTTACATTTCTATAAGACAACCTTAACAGGATTAAAACTTTGCATCCACAGCTGTAAAGGCTGGGGAGACGTACATTGTGTCTGGAATGGGCAGCATGGCTCTGAATATGACCCACCCTTCCCCGCTGGATGAAAACCGCCTGGAGTACCGAATCCATCTAACACCTGACCTTTTGCCTGAGATGGAGGAGCTGCTTGTGCCTGGGCCTCTGCAAAAGGAGATAAAAGTACAGGTCAGGCGAGGAAATCTTACTAAACTGTTCACGTGGCTTTGTGCAACAGTTATAGTGATTTTGTTTTGTTTTTTCTCACTGTAGATCTATCGCAAATATGGAAAAGAATATGGAGAAAAAACAAATCCAAACATTAGCTACCAGTTCTATGTGCCTACCAGAAACAGCAGCCAAATGGATGTGTTACCCAAAGGCAAATGGTCTGTTTTCACAACACCCTGCTCTGTGTCTTGTGGATCAGGTAAGTAACTTAACGAAGAAAGTGACAAAAAAAATACTGTTGATGACGGGGATCATTTGAGACCTTGAGAGACCGTGTAGTGTTTGCTTTTTTGTTTGGGAAACAGATGTCTTTTGCAAGTAAAATGCCATATTGAAAGCATTTGTATAATAGTGTTTAGCAGTGGCTGTCAAACTCTGGTGTGTGCTCCCTACTGAGAGCTTAGATTATTGGAGAAAACAATGAAGTGGAACTAAGTTCAATGAAAATCATTTAGTTGGCAACATAAATAAAAAGGAAGCTAACACTATCATAGCAATCTTTACTTGACTAAAGTTCATATTTTGTTGCTAAAGAGTGACAAAAAGTGTACCAGTCTCTGGTGCAATGTTAACAGCACATCCCAATTCTTCTACATGATAAAGAGATTATGCTGTAGTAAATTAAAGAATACAGGCCCAGACTGTCTTGTTAATTTACAGATAATGTCCTGCTTGTTTATTTTACTGTGAATTTTTCTGTCATTTAATTGTTTATCTTCTATTTCACTACTTTGGTGTAGCATGAAGGCTGTGGGGGAGGTCTTTATAAGTAGGAAAAGTTGTAAAATTCATGAAAATACAGTTAGAAGTCCATAATTTACACCCTTATGTTTGACACCTGATGTAGACTATAGGAGGCTACAACTGTTAAATCCAAGGTCTTGTAAACGTTTGCCTCTTCCACCTTTCACCCCTCAACAGGTGTTCAGAGGCATATTTATATTTGTGCAGATGAAGAGACCAGCAAACCTTTGGAGGAACATGACTGTTCAACACCCCGTCCAACCACACCGCTCTACACAACCTGTAATCTTGCACCCTGTCCCCCCAGGTTGGGTTCATACTCAGGTTCTTTTGACATACAGTGCTCAGCACAAACTAGCACATGTAAAATGTACTATTTTACAGATGGACTGCAGGGACGTTTGGGCCTTGTAGCGCCTCTTGTGGTGGGGGAGAAAGAGTGCGTCCTGTAAGGTGTGTTCAGAAACATGGATCTGATGTGGTGAAGGTACCAGATTCCAAATGTCCACCTGATACAGCTCCGCACGCTATTGAAAAATGTAACCTGCAGCACTGTCCTGCCAGGTATGACATTTGCAATGTAATGCTGATTATTAGATTCACAGAGTGTGAACAGTTAACATTGTAAATCTTCGGTCTGTGCATTTATAGATGGCACGCATCAGAGCCAGGGGATTGTTCGGCAATCTGCGGGCCAGGAGAAGCAAAACGGATTGTATCGTGCGTCCGACCTGAAGGTGGCGTGGATGTTGAAGTCGATCAAAGTTTTTGTTCAAAGCAGATTAAACCCCCCGATTCTGTGCCCTGTGTGGTAGACGTGTGTCCCATTGGGTGGGAATCAGACCGAGAGGTAAAATCAATGATAACTTGAACTCCAGTGTTCTTTAAGAATGTGAAACATCTCTACAATTGTTGTCTTTCTTGACCAGGAACAACCCAGTCTAAAGTCTGATTTGTTACCACGCTCTAGTCAGCCTCGTGTGTATGTGTGGAGCCCTGTTATTAGCCCGTGTTCAAAGACCTGCGGCAATGGTAAGTCCTCCCTTAGTCAGAAACAGTGCTGTCTACTCAGATGTAGTAACTCAAAGCCCACTGATTATGTGCTGTAGGAACTCTGCAGGTGTGGTTTTCTTGTGTGGACCATCAAACCACACTAGGAGTGCCTGACTTCCACTGTGATGCCTCTACTAAACCTCATCCCAAGTCTGAGATATGCAGCACTTTACCCTGCCCTCCTATGTGAGACACTGTAGTAACCATAGAGATGTGTAGAAAGTAGGATGCAGATTTGAAATAAATGTTTTAAAATTACAGGATATTTTTCTTGTAACAACCAGGTGGCGCTCTAAGCAAGGAGTCTGCAGTGTTACGTGTGGAGGAGGGGTAGCAAACAGGGTGCTGTACTGTGCTCGGGAAGCAGAAGGGGAGGAGGTGGTTGTGGAAGATTCGGAGTGCAGTAACTTTCCCAAGCCCACAGCAGTGGTATCATGTAACACTCACAGCTGCCCAGCAAGGTGAAGATCACACAAAATGCAAACCTGAAATCGATTTCTGCAACAGCAAAAAAAATAATCAACTCCCCACCACTGTCACTTGGCCAGGTGGAAGGTATTCAGGACGTTACCCTGCTCAGTCTCCTGTGACCTAGGTGTAGCTCAGAGGGTTGTGTCTTGTGTCCAGTTTATCCACGGCAAGGAGAGCATGGTGGCAGAGGAAAACTGCCATGCAGCTGTCAAACCAGCCATCACAGTGCCCTGCTTGGTGCAAGTCTGCACCTTTAGGTGGGAGGTGAAGCCGTGGAGCCAGGTACGTCACAAGATGGGGATGGCTATTAGATAGAAATGGGATGAAATAATCTCTTTTGAACCTGTTTTTTTCTCCCGTCCACTGCTTCGCTGAATACCGAAGCAGTGGACACTGATGTCTCATTAAGCATGATATTGCTAACATTGTGAAATTTCCTTGTCATAAGTGTTGTGTTTCTCTCAAGTGTTCAGTATCCTGTGGCTACGGTATCCAATCCAGAGCTGTGTCCTGCATGGGCCCCTCTAAGCCAGAGCCCCTCAGCCCCCTGATTTGCATGCACATGCCCAAGCCAATCACCATCCAGGGCTGCTACACGGGCAGCTGCAGAGATGTGCCATCCACATCAGATAAACCCACTCCTCTGCATTCCACTCTAAGCCCTAAAAACATATCACAGCCAAGCATACGCCAACTTTCTCCTAGTCCAACAGAGGCCTTCACCATCCCAGTGACCCCAGTGGCTGCCACAACACTCACTCCAACCCATAAATCAAGTCAGTAGACATAAATACTTTAAGAGCTCATGAAGAACCGAAGGAAAAGCATTATTATTAATATTATAACATCTGCTCCTGTCTAGGTGCATGTGGACAGCTACTGCTGGAGGAATCAGGCACAGTGGATTTAACTGATGTGACAGATCGCTGTGTGGTATCCATAGGCCGACCCTTGGATGAGGTCATTCACATTAAAGTGGTGTCCAGCTCCCTGGACTGCAGAAAAAGTTGGTTCTATTAATAACACTAATACTGCTACTTTCTGTGCGAAGGCTGCAGCAGCAAAATAAATGCAACTCTGCGTGCGTTTTTACAGAGGAATACGTGGCATTTTTCGACCGACTGGCATTTATGAGGAAGTGCGCGCATGTGGGAGGTACTGAACTGACCACCAGAACAAATGTCCTGCTGGTGCGTCAAAATCTGCTCACGCCAGGGAGCGGGGTTGTGTTTACGTACAGTTCACAGAAAAATAAGAAGAGGAGCCACCATCAAGGTAAGACGGTGCTTGAACAGAACTAGGAATTTTTTGCAGAAGGAATTTTTTTGCAGAAGGATTGTCAAATATCATGAAAGATAGGATTATGATTAATGAAAGAGCATGCTTCATTTGTTGTTTGAATGGATGCAGCAACAAGTGAATTGAAACTTATTCACTTAAACTGAATTAACAGATTTGCAAACCTGTACACAAGTCTTAAGCCACCCCTCACTACTTGTGCAAAGAAGGTTGTTGTTTGGTAGCGTTTGCATGTGTGTCACTCTCTTTCTACAGGGGGGCACAGCGGGGTCATGTTAGCAATCCATTAGAATTTACGTTACATCCACCAAGATCATCAACTGAAGTTAAAGTTAATAATTTTGTTGAAAATTGACAAAAGCCATACAAGTTAGAAAGTATGAGTCTTTGGTGGTGTGCACTGTCGACATATAGAAACTACCATACTAAGATTTAAAATATAATGTCACATTTGACCTCTGACCTCTCCTTAAAGCTTGATAGATTGATTTGAAGGTCAAAATGATTTAAAACTGCCTTTGTTTACATTGACAACATACGGGTAAATAGGGAAAGATATGTGGGAATTTTAAATATCATGTTACTTTGGACCGCTGACCTCTTCTTCAAGGTCAAATGAGGTCAAACTGTCCAGTCATTAACAAATCAATACCTATTATCCATTACCTACTCTTAAATAACAAAAGCCTGCACTTTGCACTTGATTTTACTTGAATACATTTGTAGTGCAGTATGTTTAAAAAGAATAAAGAAAACTAATTAATACATACAAAATTCATTTACTATTTCCTTAAAAGAAAATACTGCCCAGAGAGTGAGCTGATTGAGGTTGGCACTCTTATTTTCCTTCCAAAGAGTTGGATGTATGTGTAATTTTCAAAAGTCATCATGAAGATAAACTGGAGGAAAGTGGAATCTACTGTTCACTGAAGCCTCATTAGAAATGCTCTCAGTGGAAGAGTGGCTTTCAAGAAGCCATTCTTAAGAAAGGGAAAGATGGAGACAATTTTGAGCTATGCCAGCTTAAACAAGAAATGGACTGATGATCAGTGGCAGCAGGTCTGAATCTAAACCAGAACTAGTTCAACTTATTGTCAGCATGTCAGAGGTCAGCAGAGAGGTGCAACAGTGAATCGTGGATTCACCTCCCCAGAGCTGGGACCTCAACATTATTGAAGCAGTGTGGAATTATTTTGGCAGACAACAGATCAAAACTTCCAAAGAAAAGCTTTGAATTTCCTTCAAGAAGCCTGAAGAACTATTCCTGAAGTCTACTTTAAATTAAAAGAAAGCTTGCCTAAGAGGGTTTAGGCTGTGTGGAAGAATAAAGGTAATAATACCAAACCTAATTAGAAATGTACAAGCACTGTTTTATACCTTATATAGTGTATATATTACACGCGTGCATGTTTGCACATCTTCAGTAAATTTTGACACCTATTTCCCCATTTTTCCTAACAAAATATCAAGGAGTGAGGTTTGGCTCAAGACTTTTGCACAGTACTGTATGACGCAGTGAGAATACTTCCACAGTCTAATGCAATCATAAACAAAAGCCCTGCAATACATAATGTCAGATGAGAATACTGTAAGTTTTTTACGCTTTTGCCTCGGATAGAGTGAGACTGTTTTAAGATTTCCAGCTATATGGGCTGTTTTGTTCATATCCTTTCCATCCCACCATGCAGGTGGGAAGGACGTGATATTCTAGCTATGAACAATCAATTCACAGCTATAATATTCCTTGTAGACAACTGTAAATTTTATTGCAATTGCACTAAACTGCACACAGACTATAGTGATGATAACTTGTTAACCAACGATCCATATTTGCCCCTCAGATTGTGACATTCAGCTGTTCTCCCCCAGCGGTGTGTTTGAGAATCCAATAACGTCCAGCACTAACCACACCTGTCGAGTGCTCATCAATGCCCCTCCCTTAGTGAAGATCAGAATCCAAGCACTACACATAGGATTAGTATTCAACACCACAAACTCCCAGTCTACATACATTATGGTGCGAACAAGCTCTCTAACATGTGTTGGTTCAATATGCTATATCTTACAAGGACAAAAAGCGCACGAGTATAACTACTGCAATATTCTTGTTGTGTTGTTCAGATCCGGGACATGGATGTCTTAAAAACCAACGTGTTTAAAGGTAACCAGCTGTTTCAGTGGCATGCGTCGGGAAATATGGCTGAGGTTGAATTTCACGGAGACTACCTGCATTCTGAAGGAAGCTTCAGAGCTCGATATTCATTTGTGCGCCTTTGATACCAGATAATGTTTTTGACAATGTTCACTTGTGCTCTGTTGAGAAGAAAGAGTTAAAGGTATAATATGCAGCAGTCATCAGTTATGTGATTTCTATAAACTGAACACAACATTTATATTTGGCCCCTCCTCTCTGGCTCCACAAAGCGAGAGGGAGGAGCGGTGCTCACGCGAGCTGAAAAAGGTGAAAGATGAAAAGGAGCGGTGTTAACAAGAATGAAGCTGTGACTCAAATAGCTGTGAAATGAAATGTTATTTGTGATAACGTGATTGTTTCGCAGCACTTTTCATTCTAAATCACAACTGTGAAGGGAGGTGCTGAATTGCTGGGTTTTGTGGGAATACACCTGAAGCGCATGCTCCATGATGGCTGCTATTGCCTCTGGCTCCGCTCAGACCCCCCCGAACAGAAGGACCTCTGCGACTTTTCATGACACGGACAGCAGAGAAGACAGACAGTGACAGTAAAGCCCCTCGTTCTGTATTTTTACAGAGTCCTGCACTCACACTCTCAGTTGTTGGTCAGAGACTACACACCCTTTGTACAAAGGCAACACCCCTGAAAAAGGAAAATAAGAAATTACAAGAAGGCTGTTTCCCTGCAGATTTACTTACCACCATACAGTTCTTGTGGTTCATAACTGCATATTATATCTTCAGGTGAAAGTGAAATGAAAAAGGATCTTTCAGTAAGATCCTTTTTCATTAACTGTTATAACTATATGCAAATTATTTTGACCTTAAATAAACAAACAAACAAAAGCACTCAAAATCTTTAACTTAAGCAAGGACAAAGTCATTTGGAAGATAGCACACAGAACTGCTGAAGTATAAAAATGGAGGGCGTACTTATACTATTACAGTTAGTAAATAATGCTCATCTAAAGTTCACACGCACACACACACACCTATATATAGCTCTATCTCAATACTGATAGTCACACGGTAAATTTCCCATAATTCCTTTAAAAACTGGTTTCCCCATAGCTCCAACACACTCAGTCCATTGCAGGTCTGTGTCAGTGCGGCATTGTTCCAGGTTCAGCTACAGCCACAGCCCGGCGGGGGCACAAAAACACCGTGCCAGGTTCCTGTGTGGAATCACTGCTTGGCTGTAGCTGTGTCTTCCAAGAGAGCTCTCATGTCCAACAGTGCTTCCTCTACAGCCTGGGCAAAGTTGGCAGCATTTGTCTCCTCGCAGCTGTTAAAGGCTGTGATGGCGATGTTGATGTGCTCATCCATGGGATTGTAACACACTCCATAGCCATCTGGCACCATTGGACCAAAGCACATCACACAGTCTGTCTTGGAGCCAACCTGGACATCGAGACGGGAGGGATGAGGGCAAACATGCAAGTAAACAAATATTACAACACATTATCCTTTGCTCAGCAGTAACAGACTGGGGCTTTTCTTAGATGCAAATATACCTGGCTGGTGGAGAGATTAAAATGATTAGCCACAGCATAAGAGGTGTCCATAAATATCTCAGGTATAGAGGTCAGGTCTTCTATGCTCTGCCTCTTGAGCCCAAGGAGGTGTCTGTCAATGGCCTGCCCATGAATTGCCTGAAAAAGCAATGGTGAGCATGTTAAAGTGATATTTATCAAGTAGTTAAAAAGTGGTTGTTTTGGGGATTTCAGCACTCACGTTGTACGTGTTTTCTTTATGCGTCTGAATGGCCTTCTGCAGCAGTGCCAGCTTCTCTGCGCTCTGTTTGAACATTTACTGCTCAGTTTTTACGATCACATTTAAAATGTTACATCGCTTGTGAGAGCCCATCATTTTTACTAGTACCTGTTTAGCTGGGTCTTGCATTGCCTGGACAAATTCAAGTGAGTCTGCAGTAGTTGACCGGATTGCATCTGTTCGCCCATATTTGAACATTCTTAAGGAAGCACTCTCATAGGTAGAGCAGCAAATATTATAGATCCTGGATTGAAAACAAAAAAAGTATATCATGCGGTGCACTCAGTGTCTGCATCCCACGGGACCTTTCCCCCCCTTTCAAGAGAGCGGACTTCTCACCTGAAGTACGCCAGCTGAAGAGCCATTTGCACAAAGGCATCTGGACTGAGCTTATGCTTCTTTGGCACATTTTTTCCAAAGTGAGAAAACACAAGCACTTTCACATCCAAGTCGTGTACCATTCTGACAAAAATGAGAAAAGAGGGAGTCAAAGAAAATGTCTGACATCAAAGCCCAAATGACAACAGCAACAAGAAAACTACATTCTGACTGCACAGCATGACATACATGTTCATATTTTGTTTGGCCTTCTCAATATCTCTCTTGACCTCAGGTGTAATGTTAAAACGCAGCTTCTGGGGCATGGGCAGGGGAATCATGGGAGCGCGACGGAATTGAGTCCTCTGCCTGTTGAGAAAAACGTGACCCGCCAAGTCAGTGTGAGCTCATCATAAACACGAAGAAACACTAGTCTAAAATCTGAAATAAACTTACATGTATTTAACAACGTAATCGATGAGAAACACAATGGGTGGACCCTCAGCAGGTGCATGTTCATACACCAGTCCACATGCACCGTCTTCACCAACAATGAACTGAGGACGATTTGCAGGTACATTCAAATTCTCAACCATTGCCAGAATCCTGTTTATTACTTTGGATCTGTGAGTCATTGCGCTCTTTTAAACTGACCTGTAGCGTCTTATCAAACCAGCGGTTGCCACTGTTCCAACGAGCACCTCCTCCATGCAGAATCTGGGCAGCTACGCGGCTCAGATACAAGTCATCAGACACCCGCAGCATTGGAGCATCCAAACAAACTGTAAAAATACTTTTCTGGATGGCACGAACTGAGTCTTTATTCGTCCTATCTGAGAAGAAAAAAAAAAAAAGGGGGAAATGGAACTTGTGAATCACAAGATTCTAACAAAAAATGCTTTCTATCTATAGAATACATCTGGCTGATACTGTGGCTTGTCCTCACCCTTAATCAGGTTATTATAGGCTTTTCCCCAAGTGTTGCGGTGCTGTGATGTGAGGATGCCAATCGGTTCTTTGTTAGTCTGCAAAGAGGAGTTCCAGATCTTCTCCAGCTGCATATACAGCTGATCCACTGTTAGTGGAGTGCCATCACTGTTGTACACATCTAGGACAAAAAACTAGAAGAGAAGCCGGGTTGATTCAGTAAGAGATTTAGTTTATTACTCCTTCTCTTCATAATGACTATAAAAAAAAAAATCAGGATCTTTATAAATGAAGAAAGAACAGCAGTGCCATCTAGAGTACCTGAAAGTTGTGGACCACAGTGATGTGAGTCGGAGGTGTTTTTCCACTGGCGTGATTTACAACGGTATCTCTCTTTGGTCCAGGAATACGACAAGAAGACAGGATCTGGTAATACTGGTCCATACAAAGAGGCTTCCCACTCAAATACTCTACAGGCAGAGTCTGACTACAACACAGTAACTAATATTATTCATTTGCAGTTTTGAAAAAAACAAAAAAAACAAAAAACAGCTGCAGGCCATGGTGATAATGAGCTTATTGCTACAGCAGTACAATGTTTGTATTGATTTCAGACAAACTCACGTGTCAATCATTTTTTTAAAGTCCAAAACTCCTGCAATTAATTTGGCAGCAAACCTGCAAAAAATAAAAATAAATAAATAACAAGTCAGATTATAGATTACTATACATAATGAATGGTCAGTGTATGCTTTGTTTTGCATCAATGCTCCAAAAGCTAGCGCTCATATATAGTGTTCACATATGGAACAAAATCAGTCATGAACTATGGAGAGGAATGGAGAGGAACGCAGTTAAATTCTTAGAAGCTAAAAGTAAAAACAAAACAAAAACAAGCACTGGCTTGTTTACCACAGTCTCATATGTTTGGCACATATATTCTTATCATCTTCATTGTTATTTTTGCATTACATCTCCATGGTGCCCCTATGTTCACTGCATATCCCATGGGTCACAGCATTCAAAAACAGCTGAGCAATGGTATGAGAAGCCCTGGGGCTTTAAATAGCCAGCATGTGGAGGGAAGACTGTGCAAAGGTCAGCTAAAAATGAGCTTGTACTGTAACTTCAACACAAAGTAAATCACTTTTTAAAACAGCTTAATGGCTGCACTTATATTCAGACAATTAAACTTTATAACTGGTACTGCTGGAGCCCCGAAAATTTACTGCACGCATTACAAGTGCTGGGGTTTTTTTTAGTGTTTGTGGGCCTGTGATTATTAAGATAAGCAGTTTGGATACTGTAAGGGCATGCTGGTTTCTCACCTCATTTGACCTTGACGATCATGAAAGTGCATCTGGGGCAGGACTACTCCAGGGCTGGTGTAAACTGCCACCGGCATACGGCAATCCAGGTAGGCCGACTGCATCCACCATTCTGTTAACTACACAAACACAGCTGCAGTCAGACCAGGGCGAAAAAAGAATTACTTTAATTTCTTAAACAGCCAAATTAAACATGTATTTAGTGTATGTAATTACAAAAGACAGATTCTTCTGTCAAAAGACTGCTTTTACACTCATCATGTCTACGCTGACACATAAAGTTAAATAAATCCATTTATCTACCCAGTTGTCCGTCTTGCGTGCCCGCCTTTCCAGTCCCTTTTGAAGCCTTTCTCCTACACCACCCTTAAGGAACTCCTGTACCACCTTCCTGGTGTGATCCATCTCTTCATCACTGACGAGGGGTTCCAAAGCTGCGAGGTAGCGCTCACACGTTTGATTCAAGGGTGGCACAGGTAGCTTAGGCAGACCCTCTTGGTGTGTCAGGGGCCTTGCAAGGATCTGCGTTACGGGTCTGACTAGGTGACATGGCTTCACCATACCTGGCCGCATCTATAAGATAATATCTTGTTAAGTTAAAAACTCTTCTGTTTTTTCTGCTATTACACATTAAATTGGAGTATTACAAATGGATTTAGAAAGTCTAGAAAGTTGAAGGTGTCATTGCTATTTGAAGCCCAACAGACAGTTAAATATATAAATAGCCCAGTACATTCATACATGAGTGTGAATACTGAAATGTAATCTTATTGACAATCTCACTGGGGCTCGTTAACCCTGCAGATTAATTGAATCTCTTTAACTTCAAGTGTCAACATGTTTAGTGCATGCAATCTAAGACTGCAGACATTAATGAGTCGCTGCAAACTGGTTTAAGCAAGAACTAGCTTCGGGCGTTGCGAACAACGGTAAACAACTTAGACAGGCTCGTGCTTTACAGTGAGATGATGATTTGGTGCATAAAAACGGACACCAAAACAACCGACAGAAGCAGCTATCCTATTCGGACTAACTGGTGTTAGTCTCTGCCAGCTTATAAATAGGCTGACACAGTTGAACCTTCGGATGGGAGCTACAACAAAAACACATCAATATAAAGTCGTTATACGATTTATTGACAAAAAATAAGAAGATATGATATCCCATTTGATTTAATATTACTCCAAATAAGGTTGAATTAAATACGTAACGGTTAGAAAAAATGTAGGGATATTTATGTCAAGCTGCAACACAACAATTAACTTCCGGTTAGCGATATCAACATAAAGTTATTGCTAAATATTTTGTGTATTTATTGCACGCCACGACAGAAAAGATGCAAGAATGTGGATAATACTGGGGGATGACTCCGAGTCACATTGCTGTTTCCCATGTCACGAACTAAGCTAACGCTAAGTTACTCTATGCTACGCTAAGCTAACGCTATGCAAAATGTTAGCTAACCCCCTCCCCGAAAAAAAAGAAAAATACTCCGTTATATTCCTTAACGCACAATTTAAATGCACACGTTGGGTGAACGTAAGTTACATTTTAACCTACTGTTGCCACATTGTTGCTATTCTGCACAGCGCCCCTCCCTCTTCACTCACTCACTTGACCTGATGTCGCAAAATCAAACGTAACGTTACTGCGCTTTTTTAACACGCACTTAAAACACACGCAAAGGGGGGAAAAGGAGGACTCACCGCGGCTCTGACAAAAACACCCAGCATCTTGTCAGACGGACGCGCTAAAAACTTGGACTGTCCCGGGAATATAGATGGGGAAACCCTCGGGCAGTCATGTCTCAAGGACAAGCACTCTGCGCTCAGCTGTCCGCCCCCCGTCGGATACAGCAAACAAAACAAGCGCTCTCTCTCCTCGAAAAGTCGTGTTTTTCTAGGTGGAGTTTGGCACACGTGAGACTGCTGTTTCAAAACAAATAATTACACTAAACCTCTACCCGCATGAAAGCTTCCTCAGCTCATTGTTTTATTCATTTTAGGGAAAATGGATTCAAATATTCCACAAGAGCTGCTAATAAGCATTTGTCTTTAACTACTTCTGGTTATTGTGTTCAGAAATTGCATATTAAAACCTCCAAGTTCAGTGAAATGATGGCACATTTACTACTAATAATAATAACTGTAATAATAATAATAAGAAGAAGAACAAAAACACAAAATCTGTCTGTATTTCTAAGTTGACCGCTGCGCCCTCTTTCCAAGTAATTTCAAGTCAATGCATTTGTGTTTTTAGACTGTTTGTTTTATTGATTAATCAAAGCAGGCCCTGATATAAATATATATTTACATAATAAGAATAAGAATAAGAATTCTCGTTGAACTGTTGCACGAAGCTGCACAGATCTTCTCTGGCCACATGGTGGTAGTCGTCCAACATCTTTCCAAGGAGAAAACAGCATTCACCAGGAAATACAAACCAGTGACTCCGGTTTTCCCGCAGAAAAAAATAATTAAAAAAAAAATCACCACCACAAAATAATATTTAAATAAAGGTTACAGTTTAGTCATGCTGTGTAGAAATTATTCGCACTAGCACAGGAAATGTCAATGTGCAAAAAGTAATGGAAATGCATATGACCATTCTGTATAATTTCAGCACTGTTTTTGTATAAAAAGTCCAAGAGAGAACTGCAGTCGTGTCATGATTTATTTAAAAGCAGCAAAATAAAACGATACAAAGAAATTAAAAACACACAGTCATACATATCAAAATGCTTCGATTGCTCTGGTCCAGCCGCTGCCTGTTAACAGCGTGTGTTTTAAACAAATTGTTTGAGTGGCGAATATTTGCTCAAGGTCCGTTTGCTGCCAACTCACAAACTCAGATAGCCCACCTGAGCCCAGCACCGAGATCAGGTTGGAGATGTTTGTGCTGTCCAACTGGTCAGAGTCTGAATGTGAATCATCATCACTCCTCATTCTTTTACACGGCACTGGCGCAAAGTCTGGCAAATAAAACTCTGGATCAACGATATGATAACTTATGTCAATCTTTCGCTTTTTTGTGTAGCACTGCGCGCCCTGCGGCTGTTTGGGCTGCGCGCAACAGTCTGTGTGGAAGTATCCGTTCGTGACAGTAGTCACCACATGGGTGTCCAAGTCCAGGACAGTCTTTTGGTTGGCTTGCGTGTTCGGGATAGATAACTCCCAGGAGGATTTGTCCGCACAGCTCCAACAGGCGTCCGAAACCATGAGGTCAGAGTCACTCGGTGAATCCATTGCGCAGGCAGATGCGCCTTGGTGCGCCACCTCTGCAGGCTGACCGTTGGGCTGGTGCGCTCCGCAGTGCCAAGTGTCCGACTCAACCCCAGTAAAGTTGCAGTAGAAGTCATCAGCCAACTCCGTGAAGCTCCCCGTCCATTCGAGGTATTCTTGCCTTTCTCGGACTACGGTTACATCCTCGTACGGATTCGTCCTCTGCATCTGCGACAAGTTTTTGCTCATGTAGAACTGCCTGGCGTTTCTCAGTACGTACGTTACCAGTAAGTTCTTGTGGAGCTTGATGCCTCCTCTCTGCGTCCTGGAGCTTTGGATTTTCCTCAAAGAAATGGAGATCAGATTCTGTGCTTCAAATGCACACTCCATCCTCAGTCGGGCGACCCTTTCTTTGCTCTCGGTCTCTCAAATCGTTTGTTTCCAAACTGGAGAAATAGTGATGCCTTTAGTTGAGATTCCTATCAGATTCGTGTAGACTGTGTCCATAGCGCTCCATGTCTTCCCAGTAAGGGCATGGATTTGCAACTCTCATCTTTCCTTGCCACGCCCTCACGTACACATTGTCCAATGGGAGGGAGGAGGTGCTTCTGTTATACGCAAATATCACTACTAGCCTCATTCAAAATGCACGTAGGAGCAGGCAAGCTGGATTTCACTAAATATGATCTTTTTAAATCTCAGTGCAGACAAATAGGAGACTTTGGAGTCCGCACTAAAACAGAAAGCAATGGAAGGTGGAAGAACAAGCAGAAGCGAATGTAGCGGGGTAGTACAATAGAGTGAAATAGTGTAATGGGATGTAATTTATAAATATAACATGTACTAACATGTAATAACAAATAAGAAAAATATTAGATGATGTGGATGTAGAATATAAGTAGAGAGGATGAACATTAAAACAGGGTTAAGTTGCATTTTATAATATCAACATTATCTACTTTACTCAGTTTCTCGACTGTTCCAATCATGTATCTTATTATTTTCCAAAACAGTTTATTACTTTATCATTTTATATACTGAGGATTCTTTGTCTACTATATTGTTACATTTTATATTACAATGTGCTACCACAGTACAACACTATACTATACTACATTTTATGGCTACTTGATGGCAAAAATCACAATTACACTTAACAGGATCAAAGCCGTGATTATAATGATTGAATCTAAAAGATAAAAAACTGATTCTATTATTTATTTAATTGTCTTTTAAACAGTTGTGAGAACTTAATTTAAAAAAAAAAACTGCCCTAATTCCACAAAATCAACTAAATAAATACATTTTAAACAAATAATAAGATGAACTAAAGAAGTTTGGGAGAGAACAATATCACTATATTATATGGTATATTGCAATATAATATGATATGACACTATAAAACATGCCACGTTATTCTACATTATACTATAGTAATCCAAAGTTAGGTCCAAAGATTGTTGGATAAAGATGCTATTTTTTTTAAAAAATTTTACTTCTGTACACCACCATGATGAATTTTAAATTAAACAATCAAGATGCAGATTTTCAGCTTTGATTCCAGACGTTTAACAAAAGTATTACATTAACTGTTAAGGAATTAAAACCATTTTCATATGTACATATATTTAGTCCCCCATTTTTAGATGTGCAAAAGTAAATCGACAAACCAAGAAGATTTGTTTTAATACTTGGATGAAAATCATTTGCAATCAATGACTGCCCGAATCCTAGAACTCATGGATACACCCAAAATGCTGTGTTTCCTCCTTTGAGATGTTCTGCCAGGTCTTTACTGAAGCTGCCATCAGTTGCTACTTGTTTGTGGTTCTTTTTGACTTCCGTTTTATATTTAACAACTGAAAAGCATGCTCTACTGGGTCCAGATCAAGTGACTGACTTGCTCAGTGAAGTATATCCCATTTCTTTGTCTTGAGAAACTCTTTTGCAGTTTCCTTTGGCTCATTTTGTGTGTGTTGTCTGATCAGTTTTTAAGCATTTAGTTGTACCCAGCAGTAAGTATAGCCCTGTACCCTTCAGAGTACTTCAGTACACTTCATAATACTACTTTTATAAGCAGTCTACTTCAATCAATAAACACTAGTTACTCGGTGCAATTGGCAGCCATGTCCATGGCATAATAATGCTTTTCCTAACCTTTCCACTTCCATATTTTTCTTTCCCCATCATTCTGGTACAAGTTAATCTTGGGTCATTTTTAAAATAACTTATTTTTTCCAGAACTGTGCAAGTTTTTTTTAAATGTCTTCTGGTAAAGTCTGCCCCTCTTGTTCTTGAGTGTAACCAGTGGTTTGCATCTTCTTGTAAATCCTTTGTATTCGTATTCACGAAGGTCTGCCTTGATTGTAGACACTGAGAATGAAACACTTACCTTCTCAAGACTATTCTCGATGAGGTTAGATGGTTGTAATTCTTAAACAGTTAATGTAAAATGTTTGTTAAACCCTTTGAATTAAAGTTGAAAATCGGTGTAGAGTATGGTTTCTCTCTATTTATGCTCTATAAAAATCACCTCTACAGCTTATCTATTTATTTATTTATTTATTTTATTCTGACATTTTCCCCACTAGCATTTCACTCATATTGCCATTTAGCTATGTTACTGTATTGAGTTTACTTGTCTCATTTTTCCTGTGATTGTAACAAATAAAGCCCCTCTGCACATTTAGTTTGGCTGCTTTTTGTGTTGGTATATTAATTACAAATGTGCTCGGTGATTTTTTTTTTTAAAGTACTTTCTTTGTTAGAGACTCACAGTTACAGTTACAGATATCCGATCTCCCAGTTTTCCCTAAAGCCACTTTTACTCTGTCTTTCAATACACTAGAATATGCTGCCCATAAGCTGTAGTTTACCGGATTATTCTTATTTCACATTAATATAATAAACCTATTATCTGTGCTCTGATTAAACCAAGGCACTTGATGATGATGAAAAGGTTGGGTATGGGAACATGACTATATTCTATGTAACAGTATGAAGAACGTAATGTAACCAAATTCAAGAATTATATAAATATGTTGTTACTTGTGTTACAAGTTTCTTCACTTATCTGTGCACATGGCGGAAAGAAAGAAAAGAAAGAAACAAATAATTTTTTTGATTTGGTTTCAGTTTCTGTGCAGGAGGAGGGCCATGGGGGAGTGGTACAGCAATACAGGTTGTGATCAGTGGAGCTATGGACATTAATTTTATGTTTTTTTGCTCAAAAGGATGAAACCATGATGATAAAGTGGAAACTGCATTAAGGACATAAACAATCACATTATATTGCTTACAAAACTTCGGCTCTTTGCATGCATCTGCACAGACAGCATGCAAACACAAAGACAGCCAAGAAGCCAGATTGATATTAATGCTGAGTGCATGCTGACCCCAGCCCAGCAGCCAGAGCCTGATCTTCAACAGGTAACAAAAGCAGTGATGAGCAGTCCAGCTTGAAGTCTCTGTTTTTATCAGTTCATGTTTCTAAAATAGGACCACTCTCTTTGGGCTGTTTTTTACCTTTTCTTTCTGTTGTTACCTTTTTTGATGAAACATAAGCCTAAAAGAAAGATGTTATGTCTGTCCTCGTTAGGGTAGGGGTTTGTGTTGGTGTGTGGGACTGGAGCCTCGGGTTTAAGCTGTAAACTGACTATGTCATTATAAGATGAGACATTTATGTGACCTTTCACGGAGTAATGAGAAAGTCTTGTAACGAGCAGTCTAACTACTTTAATTTAATTTTTTTTTTAAGTAATGTGTAATACGTTACTTTTGCTTCCGCTTCCAAAGGGTCTGCTCCATTTTTTCCTCCTGCCACATCTCTGCCACTTGAGCTTTTTTTTGCCATTCTGTTGTGATACTAGATCCCACCTGCAAGTAATTTCAGTGATATGGATGGGTGGCTCCTTCACTAAGTCTAAGCCCCATCTAACACTACCAGTCTTGCTTTGTTTTAATCAGGTCACTCATTCCCTTCACAGTCTTATAGATATCAGTGCCAAGTAAACTTAATGCACATAGAAGTAGCCAAACAACTAGCTGTCCCATTCATTCCACTGCAACCTCCCATTCATGCCACTGCTCTCAATAAACAAGTTTTTGCTCTGATCATTCATGAGACAGAACCAGTCCACTCAATCTAATCCGGTAATCATTTGAAGACGCTCTCATTCTACATTTTTGATTCCCCAGAGACCCCTCTGATCCTTGGTTATCCATGGCTAAAGAAACACAAGCCCCATATAGACTGGTCTGGTGATAAGATCGCAAGCTTTTCTGTCTTGCCAACTGCCTAAAATCGCTACTACCTTCCGGTTCACACAAACCTCCCTCACCAATCTTCCACCCCCCATATCTGTCCTCCAACCCTAAAGAGTACCACAACCTCCAAGAAGTTTTTAATAAAGACAAAGCCTTGTCGCTTCCCTCTCTCAGGCCCTACGATTGTGCCACTGACCTTCTCCCCAGGGCTCTGTTACCTTCTAGCTGCCTCAACAACCTGTCTCAGCGAGGCAATGGAAAAATATATTTGTGCGTCATTGGCTGCCGGCATCATCCATCCTTCCTCCTCCCCAGTAGGTGCTGACTTCTTCTTCATTGCCAAGAAAAGTAAGATGCCTGCATTTATTATAGGGGATTAAACAACATTACAGTTAAAAACAAGTGTCCATTACCACTCATCAACTCCGCTTTTGAACACATCCACAGGGCCACTATTTTCGCCAAACTAGACCTCTAAAACACTTATCACCTCGTTCATATGAGGGAAGAGGATACATGAAAGACTGCATTTAATATGCCATTGGGACATTTTGAGTACTTGGCGATGCATTTGTAAAAAATGTGTTGAGGTATTTTTTTGAACATTTTTGTCTTTGTATATTTAAATGATGTTTTTTATTTCTTCCATGTCCCTTGAGGAATATCAGATCCATGTTCATAGTGTCCTACAACGTCTCCTGGAGAACTGCCTGTACGTCGTGGCAGAGAAATGTGAGTTTCACTCTTCCTTGATCTCTTTTCTGGGTTATATTTTGGCAGGACAACAGACCCCCTGAAGGTGCGGGCGGGAAAAAAAAGTCCCACTCCCACGTCTCTAAACCATCTTCAGCGTTTTCTTGGATTTGCTGACTTCTACCGCCATTTTATCAGGAACTACTGTCTGGTAGCCACAGCTCTTACTCATCTTGGTCCCCAGAAGCTGAGGCAGCGGACTTCCGGTTTTGGCGCGGTAGCAAATGGCTGCCTGAAAGTTTCGGCTCCCCGCCGGGTGGAAATAATCCCCTTGGAAGAATATTCAGACACAAAGAACAGTACCTAAACTTGACATGGATGGGGATAAACAAAAAAAGCCTAAAGGCAAACCAAGCTCGGGACGGGAAAAGGGAGAGTTAGCCGAGGAAACTCGCAGCGGAGAGGTGAATAATGGCGAAGCTAGTCCCTCCATGCTAGCTATCTACGATGAGATCCGGGCTCTGAGATCGGACCTTAAAAGTGAAATGAGTGAGTTTCGACTTTCTTTCCGCGACGATATGAAAAAGGAACTGAATGAGTTTAAAGGAGAAATTAACAAGAAACTTCAAGAAACTACAAAGGAGCTAGCGGCTACCACGGCAAGGGTAGAGGAGGCAGAACAGAGGATAGCCGAGATTGAAGAATGGGACACGGAGGTTAAGGAGGCACTCGCACTCATGATGGAGAGCCAGGAGACCCTGAGAGCAAAGCTGACCAAACTAGAAGCACGCTCACGCCAGAATAATCTCCGCATACATGGGGTACCGGAGGGATCAGAGGGCCCGGATCTGATAGAGTTTGTAACGAAGCTGATAAGGGCTCAAATCGGCCCGCCGGTTGCGGAAACAAACCTCGGAATCCAGCGCTGCCACCGGGCGCTCGCCCCAAAGCCCCAAGAAGGCGCTCCGCCTAGATCACTGGTGCTGTGCTTTCTGGAGTACAGAATAAAAGAGGTGGTACTGCATTCAGTGTGGAGAAAGAAGGATGTCCGCTATGACGGGAAAAGGCTTTACTTTGATCAAGATTACCCCCCAGACATCCTTAGGAAAAGAAAGGCGTACGTGGGGATCCTGAGAGTGCTCAAAGCCAAGGGACTCCGCTTCCAAACGCCACATCCAGCGAAGCTGAGGGTGTTTTTCGATAGCGGGTCAGCATAGGAGACATACACAATTCCAGTAATAGCATCTTCTTACATCATGGTAATATTCAATTATTCAGTACAAAGGGAGTACACAACCCATTTTTCCCAGAGCTTCTTGAATTTCTCAAGCTCGAGTCTAAGGGCAAAGGTAAGTCTTTCCATTCCAAAAATTTCTTCCACTACCCCACGCCATTGGGCCCTAGTTGGAGGGTCTGCCTTTTGCCATCTTCGGGTTATGGCCTTCCTGCAGCCAGCCAAAAGTATTTTCAATAAATAATTATCTTTATGTGGGAGTGCCGTAGGCAATTTGCCAAGATACAACGTATCAAATGAATAGACTATTTTAATCCCAATTATTTTGTATATCTCAAGGGCCACCTCCCCCCAATATGGCTGGATCCTTGGGCAGGCCCAGAAGACATGAAAATGGTTTGCCATGGGGGTTCCACAACCTCTCCAACATAGGCCCTGGCTCTGTGAGCCTGTTTGCCGAGCTGTGAGTTTAGGAGTGATAAAGAATCTCACTACATTCTTCCAACCAAACTCTCTTAAGGACCTTGAATTTGCAGTGGTAGCCTGAGACTCACATATTCCCCACCAGCTGTCCTCTGAAATTAGTGAGCCTGATTCCCTCTCCCATTTCTGCTTAATGTACAACGTAGAGTGATTTTTAGAGGCTTGTATACTACCGTATATTTTTGAGACCATCTTTTTAGAGTCCTTTCTCTTGTATGCCTCTTGGAAGATATGAATTAGGTCGTATTCGTTTTCATCTCTGATTAGTAACGTCTTGTTGTAATAGTCTCTAACCTGCAAGTATCTAAAGAAGTCATGCTTTGCCAGTCCGTATGTATCTGAGATGGTTTCATAGCTTTGGAATCCCCCATTTGTTGCTAGTGAACAAAAAGAAGTAATTCCTCTCAGAGACCACTGTTTAAAGGTCCCATCCAGCCTGGCAGGCACAAACTCCGGGTCATAAGCTATCCAATTCAAGGTCCTAGCCTGTTTTTCTATTTGTAGTTTCCCCACTACCCTGAACCATAGTTTCAGGGTGAACCGGGTCAAATGGTTCAAATCTTTTAAAATTTTTCAGCTTGGTTCTTATTTCCTAAAAGTGACTGTAGTGGGAAGTCTAATTGTGTAATTTCCATATTTTTCCATTTAGCTTCATAGTTTGGGGAGCACCAGTTTACCAGGGGCTTCAGTTGTGCGGCGTAGTAGTAATCTTGTAAGCACGGCAAAGCTCTCCCTCCCTTCTCTTTTTTTAGTTGCAGCGTTTGTA
>NW_024582456.1:860860-877053 GCF_018398535.1 Haplochromis burtoni
GAATTTGCAGTGGTAGCCTGAGACTCACATATTCCCCACCAGCTGTCCTCTGAAATTAGTGAGCCTGATTCCCTCTCCCATTTCTGCTTAATGTACACGTAGAGTGATTTTTAGAGGCTTGTATACTACCGTATATTTTTGAGACCATCTTTTTAGAGTCCTTTCTCTTGTATGCCTCTTGGAAGATATGAATTAGGTCGTATTCGTTTTCATCTCTGATTAGTAACGTCTTGTTGTAATAGTCTCTAACCTGCAAGTATCTAAAGAAGTCATGCTTTGCCAGTCCGTATGTATCTGAGATGGTTTCATAGCTTTGGAATCCCCCATTTGTTGCTAGTGAACAAAAAGAAGTAATTCCTCTCAGAGACCACTGTTTAAAGGTCCCATCCAGCCTGGCAGGCACAAACTCCGGGTCATAAGCTATCCAATTCAAGGTCCTAGCCTGTTTTTCTATTTGTAGTTTCCCCACTACCCTGAACCATAGTTTCAGGGTGAACCGGGTCAAATGGTTCAAATCTTTGTAAAATTTTTCAGCTTGGTTCTTATTTCCTAAAAGTGACTGTAGTGGGAAGTCTAATTGTGTAATTTCCATATTTTTCCATTTAGCTTCATAGTTTGGGGAGCACCAGTTTACCAGGGGCTTCAGTTGTGCGGCGTAGTAGTAATCTTGTAAGCACGGCAAAGCTCTCCCTCCCTTCTCTTTTTTTAGTTGCAGCGTTTTGTACTGGACCCTCGGTCGTCTGCCGTTCCAGATGAACCGTGAGATCCATCTGTCCCACTCGTCAAATTGTTTTTGGGGTATCTCCAGGGGTAGTGACTGGAAGAGATAGAGGATTCGAGGCAGAACGTTCATTTTAATTATTTCTATTCTATTACTCATATCCAATGGGAGGAGAGACCACCGAGTTAGGTCAGATTTGATCTCTTTGTTGAGGGGGCAATAATTAATTTCATAGAGTCTAGACATGTCTTTCGTTAGGTTTACTCCCAAGTATTTTATTGTGGGAGAGTCCCATTTGAAGCTGAATTTCTTTACAGTTTCCGGTCGAGGTGTATAATTGAACGTAAGGGATTGAGTTTTTTGAATATTTAGTTTATAGCCAGAGTAGTGATTGTAGGCTTTTAGTAAGGTCATCAATTGGAACAAACTAGATTCAGGATTTGTAATAAAAAGAAGAACATCATCCGCGAACATACAAGTCTTGTGTTCTTCACCCCTGATCATTATTCCTTGTATTTCAGAGTTTTCTCTAATAGCCTGAGCCAGAGGCTCAATGTACAAGGCAAACAGGGACGGGCTCAAGGGACAGCCCTGGCGTGTCCCTCGCTTCAAAGCAATATTTTGAGACAGGTGCCCATTAATCCTGATCCTGGCTGTTGGGGAGTGATACAGTGCTTCGATACATTTAATGAAGCCATCTTTGAATCCGAATCTTGCTAGTACCCTAAATAGATATTCCCAACCCACCGAGTCGAATGCCTTTTCGGCGTCTAGGCTGACCAACATTGCACTAATATTTCCTGATGTTATATGATCCATCACTTGTAGCGTTCTCCTCAGGTTGTCCTGGGTCTGTCTATTTGAGACAAAGCCTGTCTGATCTAAGTCTATCAGCTCCGGGATAATTGATTCCAGTCTCTTAGCTAATATTGAAGCAAATAATTTATAGTCCACGTTAAGGATAGAGATTGGCCTATACGAGCTGCATTCTTTTTTATCTTTGCCGTCTTTTGGGATAATTGAGATAACTGCTTCTCTCCAAGATTGTGGGGCTACTCCTGTTCTTAGTGTATGATTAAAGCAATTAAGCAGCACTGGTGTTAGTTGTGTCCTAAATGCTTTATACCATTCGGACGGATAACCGTCTGTGCCCGGTGCCTTATTCGCCTTCAGCCTGGAAATGGCTTTATGCAGCTCTTCAGCAGTTATCTCAGCCATGAGTTTTTTATCCTGCAATTCTCCTATAGATGGTAGGTCTAATGAGTTTAGAAAGGCTTCCATCATTGTATTCTCTACAGGGGAGGTTGGGTATATAGGTTTTTGTAATACTGTTCAAATGCCCGTTGAATATCCTCCAGTTTACTGCAAATAATTTGGGACTCAGGGTTCCTGATTTTATGAATTCTATTCTTTTCCTGTTGTTTTCGCAGCCTCCACGACAGAAGCTTCAGCGCCCTAGGTCCCGTCTCATAATACTTTTGTTTTGTAAATTTGAGCTTTTTTTCAATTTCCTCGTCGTAAATGCTGTTTAAATCTTGTTTAATTTTGTTCATCCTCACCAATATCTGGGGGTCTTTTTGGGCAATATGTCTAGACTCTAACGATTTCAACTCCCCCTGTAGCTTCTCAATCTTTTCTGCTTTTCTTTTTTCCTGTGTGCTGTGAGGGCAATAATCTTACCTCTAATGACAACTTTTGCTGCGTCCCATAGAGTATTTGGAGATACCTCGCCATTGTCATTATTTAGTAGATAAGTTTCAAATTCCTGCTGGATTTGTGTTTGTGCTGATTTCTCATTCAGAATACTGGTATTGAGTCTCCAAAGTGTATTTGTCCGCTGTTTAGCGCGGTTCAGGGTTAGATACACACCTGAATGATCAGATAAATCTCTGACCCCAATTTTACATTCCTCGACCTTATGCCAGTCTGATTTGTACATAAAAAAATAGTCAATACGAGTATAAACTGAATGGCACGCAGAGTAATAGGTAAACTGTTTATCCCCTGGATGAGAGGATCTCCACACATCAATCAAACCCAATTCTATAAGCATGCGTTGGACCATGATAGCAGTTGAGTTTTTCTTCTGCTGGTGGTTGGATGAGTCTAGTTTTGGCTGGAGTTGAACATTGAGGTCTCCACCAAAAATCAAAACTCCTCGTGTTTCCAAGACCGCTAAATTAAGTAGCTTCTTATAGAAGGATTTGGTGCTTCCTGGCGGAGCGTATACATTAAATAATGTTACTTCCTCCTCTTCTAATTTACCCTTTACCAAAACAAACCTCCCGTCTTTGTCCTTATCTCTGAATACAATTCAAAATTAACAGCATTGGGGATCAATATGGCTACTCCTCTTTTGCGGCCTGATTTATGTGACGAGTAATAGGTATTCTGGAATCCGAGATTTTTCAATTTTTCATGTCTAAAGAAGATAAATGTGTTTCCTGCCAAAAAATTACATGCAGCTTCTCACGTTTCATTTTGGCTATTATTTTGCCCCTTTTAATCGGATTATGTAGCCCATTTACGTTCAACGTGATTATTTTACTTTCCGGGTGATGCATACGACTTTTTCAGGCTGTGGTCCCTTGTGCAACATCACCCATGCCGACCAGAACATAAACAAGAACAACAAACAAGTAATCCCAAAAAACAAAATCAAAGACTTCCAAGTCCGAAGTTCAGGTGGAGCCTCTAGTTGAGAGGAAATCCTCGGTCCAGACGAGGGCCTCCCTCCAGTGTCAGGGAAAATACCCAGCACCAGTATCATTGTTTTATTACGTCCGAATTGCCCAACCGGTACAAAGTTCCTTCTTTAACAAGCTTAGGGAGTAACTACAAAAAAAGACTCTTCACAGGATATGCGGAGAGCAGAGCTACAGATGTGATTTGAACATCCAAAAGCCTGAATATATTCGACCCAGATAATAATAAAAGTAAAATAATCACTGTAGTTAGGGTCATATGGGATACGAGATGAACTGGTAGAAACTCTTAGATATAGAGTTCAGCTTAAACTGTCATGTGCAGAAGAGATTTCGAGTTATTGGTAGATTTGCTGAGGAGTAATATTTCAACCTCCTCTCTGCATGAGAGCAGGATACCTCACTGCAAAGCTCCAGGGGGATGTGGAGATCCTCTTGTTTTCACTCGCAGGGGTCGGATGTTCCCGGAGGGGCCCGGTGGAAGCTCCGTAGCTTCTCTCTTATTCTCCGCCGATCCACCGCCTTTCTGCTGCGATCTGCGCCGGCCCTCTCCCACGTTGCTGGTCTCTGCTGTTTCGGCGCCGTGGGGCCTGGTTCCTTAATTTCATCCAGGCAGAATCCTCTCTTCTTCAGGTCTCCGGCTGCCTCTGTCGCGTTCTCGTAGAGTTTGGTGCGTAAGTTTTGTATTCTCATACTGTAAACTGACAAATAAAAAGTTATAAAAAAAAAGAAAGAAGCTGAGGCAGCTTTGTCAAACCGAAACAACTCTTCAGCTCTTCTGTACCCGTCCTTGTCCACCCAGATATTGTGAAGCAGTTTATTGTGAAAGTGGATGTCTGTGATTCAGTTCCTGGGGCTGTGCTCGCTCAGCAGTCTGGACCTCAAGGTAAGCTGCAGCCTTTTTCTCTCACTGACTAACACCCCCAGAACAAAATTATGATGCGTGGGATTATGAGTTACTCACTGTCAAGTTAGCCTTAGAGGAATTGTCACGTTGGCTAGGAGGAACCGAATAACCGTTTATTATTTGGACCAACCACAACTTACCCTAAAGCCACCAAGAGGCTCAATGCTCACCAGGCTCATTGGTCTTTGTTTTCTGGCCGCTTCAATTTCTTCATTTCTTATCATCCAGGTTCCAGAAATATAAAATCCTCTGATTCTCTTCCAACAACAACCAGTCAGAACCTGAGAACATCCTCCCATCACCATGTAGACTGGGCTCCCTCACCCGGGGAATCGAGGAGACAATTCACCAGGCTCTTCTGGATGAACCAGACCTGGTTTCCAGCCCTCCCAATAGACACTATGTTTCCAGTCTGCCCAATTCGCCATCATTAATTGGATCAACGACCCTCTGGCCTTCTTCAACCATTAGCCATCCCTTGGATTGGCAGCATCACAATGCTGACCACTGCCAGATGCCTGCTTCCAGGTATGAACCCGGACAGAAGGCATGGTTCACCACATACTCCCGTCTCACCATTGTTTATTCTTGTGTTTACAATAAAACTTGTGAAAACCTTACGCTGCTGCCACATACTTTTTCCTCGGTTCTCAGGAGGATATAACAGGAGAGTTAAAGACCCAAAAAGCTCATGTCATGGGCTTTCTTGCTTCCGCTTGCAAAGACCATAAAAAGGTTTAAAAAAGAAGAAGCAATGCAACATGATTAAAATACAAATGAAGTAGAATACAAATACACATAAAGTGTCTGATCATTACCAAATCAGTGGCTAATATGAAACCAAATATATAATAATTTATGTAAGGTACTGCCATTTCATTTTTATTTATTTTCTTTAAAGTGGAACAGAAATCTGGGGTTAGGGACTCTTTATACTTTGACACTGTCACCAGTGTTATAAACAATTTTTTGTAACCCCAAATCCATGCAGAGAGGTGGCAAACGTAACATGTATAACCATTAATAATATTTCTATGTGCAAAATGGGGATAATTGTTTATGAAAAAAGACACGTGAATCAAACTCAGTATTGTAAAATACAACATAATACTCTTCTGTTAAACTACATTCCTGAGCCTGCACACGTGCCAATTTGCACTTTACAGTATTAACAGAGCATGATACCCATAATAGTGACTGTCATCCCGATCCACCTATTTGGCAGGAAATCAAAGTCACATCCAGGTGTTGATGTAAGCCATCTGTGTCTATGTGTACATACAAACAGATGTGGGGCACAGATGTCAGATAATTTCTCTACAAAGAGCTTTTAGACACATCAGAGTTCATTCACACTAGATCTGCTGTTAGAGGCAATCCTAATAATATAACCGTTAGTGTCAGACTGTACATTCATAATTTACTGAGAGCAAAGCCACTCTAAATCCACGGTGTATCTAGTCACACTAAGTTGGCTTTTAAAGAATTGTATTAGCTCAAGCTACTATAGCACAGCATAGTAACCCAAATGTACCCAGTTCACATATCTTTGTTATTTATTCTGTTAAGTTGAATTACTGCAAGTAGAGAAATTTCTTGAATTAAATTCAAGGAATGCCACTGATAAAAGTTCACTGAGCAATTGGGTTCAATTATTGTTCTTTCAGTTCTGACCATAATAATTATTATTGTTATATTTGCCATAATCAGACAGCCACAAAGTATAATAAAGTATAGCTTTAGGGAATATATGGTGACTGTGGCTCAGGAGGTAGAGCAGGTCATCTAGTCATAAGAAGGCTGGTGGTTTGATTCTTGGCTGGTCCAGTCAGCATGCCAAAGTATCCTTGGGCAGGATGCAGAACCCCAAGATGCTTCCGATGTGTGCATTGGAGTGTGAATGCAAGACAGAAAGCACTTAGATGCAGAAAAGAAATAAATGGGTCAATTTACCAAATTTACAATATACAGTTAGCTCCATGAGGTTTCCCCACATTGGAATTTAAATCAAACAATCAATATGTGACTAAAGTACAGACTTTCCATTAATTTAAGGGGTTAAACAAAAAAATTTGGCATAAACTGATTAGAAATTGCAGCTATCAGTGTAGACAATCCCTCAGTCTGAGAGGCTGAAAAGAAACTGGATAATTGACTGACAGTTTCATGGTCCCTTGTTATTTCATGACAAATAAAGCAAATATAATATTTGAAGATAATTCAGAGTTTGTATTTCATAGCTTTGCAGTGTAGGTAAAACTTAAGAAGTGTTCAAATAACCAATCTAGTACATTCTTAAAAAAGAAGGAATGCACTGGAAAGCTCAGCAACAACAAAAGGCCGGAAAGACCACAGAAGACATTGAAAGTGCATGATGACAGACTTATGTCCACGCTTTAGAAAGACAACTTTTCATCAGTTAACCAAGTCAAGAACACTCAGTGCTTATATTTAAACTTCTGTTTGTTTTTGCAATTACCTTTGAGCCTTAAATAAGGGACTGTTTTTAAAAATAGGCGTAATTGCTAAGCAGTTAATGCTAAGTTTTTGTAAAACCCTTTGAATTAAAGCTGAAACGCTGCACTTCAATCACATTTAATTGTGTGAATTAAAATCCATTGTGCCGGTGTCCAAAGGCAAAACTGTAAAACTTCTGTCTTCTGTGTCTTTGTCCAACATTTTTATATGTATATGTTATATGTTATATGTACAATATAGGCATAGTGATATTGGAACTAACTGCAGAATATAACTACTGTACATAATTTATAAATCAGATCCCATAGACCTCCTACAGTTGATAAAATGTCATTGCAGTAGGTTAAATAGTTGAAAACTGAGCTACCGAATTTCATACAAAAGTGTGAAAGAGAAGGCACACATTTATGTTTGGAAATTTTTAATCAAAGCAAATATTCCTGGACATTTTCAAACAATTTCTAGTGAAATTGTGCGTCTCTTTTATTTATCAGCAGTTTGTTGTTACTTCATACAGTTACAGTTTGACTACCACTGAGACCAAAAGATAGATATGAGTTCATCTTGTTTTTACAAAATAATTCGTAATTGGGATTTAAATTACATTGATGTTATTGTTATTGAATAAATATGTAAAATCCGTGCAGATACTTTGAACATTGATTTTTTTCTGTACTGTAACATTAACAATCTGATATTTTTATTCCAGATTTCCCCTTAATGTTGACAAAGTACTAGAAACACTGGCTATACAGTGTCAGGTAACACAGACACACTACGAATTACCGCTTCGAAAGCTATCACAGAGCTGAGTTGACATGAATACAGTAAACATAAACAAACCTTTAAAAGTAAGGAAAACCAAAGTTTAAAAAGTGCTGTAAGCATTGCTTCCAGCTTTCCATTAGACAAGCATTTTTGTGTGTTTCCAGTTAATACTTAAAAAAATAACTAATAATGCATTATTATAGTGCACACTTTAAGTGATAAATCTTAAATAATATTCAGTATGTTCCTGAATGAAGTAGTAAACCTCACTCAAAAGACTCGAGACTGTAATTGTCCCCAAAGCTGCTTCAAAGTAATTAGCAAACATCTTTGAAATGTCATGTACACATCATATTTTTTATCGTTATTAAATTTGCAAACTTTTCCACTTTGTCATTAAGGGGATATTGTGTGTAGAATTTTGAGGTGAAAAATAAATTTAGTCCATTTTTGAATAAGGCTATAATATGGAACAAGTGAAGCACTGCAAACACACAGAAGATGGAAGTTCTTGGTGAAATTGTCATGGCTTAATTCTCTATTCTATTAAAAGATTATTTTAAATTTCATAAACTGTGGACTCCACGCCCCACACATACCTAATCTTAAAATGAGACAGATATAGGAGTGAGCTTAAAGTGCTTTGCTTATCGATAAACAGTTAGTTGTTGAGTTGGGCTCAAACAGAAAAGAATCACTAGTAAACAAAGAGAATTCACTCTGTCCTCAGTGCTTCTTCTTAAACTCTAAGCTGAGATGTGCAGCTCTGTAGAAGATGCACACAATTACTTCAGAGGCGGGGTGCTTTATTTACATATGCAATATGCATAAGCAAGGTTACTGTGAGGGTGAAATAACCGCGAGATAGAGGGAGGGAAACGAGGAGGGGTTTTGTGTGTGTGTGTGCACTTGCTTGTGTGGGGTGGTGATGGAGAGAAGGTGTGTGGGGTAAGGGGGGGAGGCAGAAAATTGGTGTTATCAATATTTAACCAAGCCTTCCAGCATATTTATGGCAGACAATAGAGCAGACATGCAACTGTCTCATATGAGTGGAAGTATATTTATTACAGACTGAAATAGAGGCTGTAAATAGGATGTTCATTGATATAAATCCTTTGCCACACTCTCGTGAAACCAACGAGGATCCAATCACTTGGTACACAAGGCTTACAGTGGATTTTTACTAAAACTATTAATGCACTACTGTGAAAAAGTATTTGCGCCCTTCCTAATTTATTTTTTTGTTATGTTTCAGACCATAAAACACATCTAAATATTAGACAAAGAAAGCCGGTGTAGATATAAAATCTAGTTTTTAAATGGTGATGTCATTCGTTGAAGAATAAAAGTTATCCAAACCTAGCTGGCCTTATCTGAAAAAGGAATTGCCCCCTAAATCTAATAACTGGTTCTGCAACCACTGACAGCAAGAATTGCAACCAAGCTTGGCAATGAGTCTTTCACATTGCTGTGGAGGAATTTTAGCAAATTTCCTTTGCAGAATTGTTTCAATTCAGACACATTAGAGGGTTTTCAAGCAAGAACAACAATGTTTAAGGTTATGCCTAAGGTAATGTTTAAGGTTAAAGCATCTTAATTGGATTTAAGTCGTTTTGAGCCATTCAGAGGTGGACTTGCTGGTGTGTTTTGGATCATTGTCCTGCTGCATAACCCCAAGTGTGCTTAAGCTTCAGGGCATGAACTGAAGGCTGGACCTTCTCTAGTAAAGAGCAGAATTCATGGTTCCATCAATAATGGCAAGGCATCGAGATCCTGGAGCAGCAAAGCAGCTCCAGTCCATCACACTACCACTTACATGCTGTGGTAGTTTTTCTCCAGATGTAACAGGATTCAAACCCTCCAAAAAGTTCAACTTGTGTTTCATCAGTCCAGAGAATATTTTCCCCAAAGTCTCGGGGATCATCAAGATGTTTTTTGGCAAATGTAAGACGAGCCTTTGTGGGGGTTTTGGTCAGCAGTGCTTTCACATATCAGCTCTCCCATTGATGCCATTTTTGCTCAGTTTTCTTTCTTATTATTCAACTCTGACCTTAACCAGGACAAGTGAGGTTTGTAATTCTTTAGATGCTGTTCTGTGTCCTGTTGTGACCTCCTGGATGAGTCGATGCACTCTTTGAGTTCTTTTGGTAGCCCTGAAACTCTTGGGAACCACTGTTCCAAGTTTTCTCCATTTGTGTATAATGGGTCTCTCCACAGTTGACTAGAGTCCAAAAGCCTTAGAAATGGCTTCACAACCGTTTCCAGACTGATAGATGTCACTGACTTTGTTTCTCAGGGTTTTTTTTAGATCATGGTATGATGATTGCTTTTTGAGATCTTTTAGCCTGCTTCACTTTGTCAGACTGATTTTATTTCAGTGATTTCTTGATTCAGCAGGTCTGGCAGTAATCAGGCGTCGGTGTGGCTAGCTTTAAAGAAAAAGTGGTTAATTGCAGTTAATTTATGATTTAAGGGGAGTAGCTACTTTTTCACTTAGGCTCAGATGGTTTTAGATAACTTAATCCTTAATCCATCATTTAAAAACTGCATCTGTATTTCTTTGGGTTATCTTTGTCTAATATTAAAACATGTAAGAGTGACAAATATTGCAAAAAAAAAAAAAAATCAATAACTAATTGCACATCGTGATTATCAAATGCAATACAAATATTCATTAGGGAGTTTCTTTCTACATGTGGCAAACAGATGTATGTAATTCAATCAGTTTGAGGGAGAAAAAAAAGTTCTAAAAAAGCTATGAAAAGAGGGAGAAGAAATAAAATGTCTGGAGCTCTTTTTTTTCACAGACCCATGGCCTCTCAGAAAATGTTTCCATGTGTTGTGTCTGAGCACACTGAGAGCAAAGAAGGAAAACATTCTCTCCTCCAAACCACATGCAACAGATTCTTTCTGAAGCCAAATAAATCAACCCTTCGCTTCAGATCATGTGACACTTTTTGTGCTTTGTGTTATTCCCAACATATCCTGTTTCACCCCCCCACCCCCACGCACCCACCCACCTCAAGCAGCACACACACATACACAATCAGAGTTTCCATTTCCTGTGCGTAAGATCACCTGTACAGACAGAATGGCGTGCTTCAATGCGACATGCTCAGGCAGGAAAACAGGAAAGGGAGTTCAAGGGTGTCCAACATGAAATACTCGCAGAGTTAGGGGAAACCCAGCGCTCATGGCAGCACTCCAGTTTCTGGAGACAGTAAGTAAAGTTTCATCAATTTTTTTTTTTTTTGCTTTAGCACTGCCATCATGTGCTCTACTTCTGCTTGTGCAAGAGTGCTGTAGAAGCATGATCTGCCTGCTCCAAAACAATACATACTGTATATTTCAGTGTAAGTTAATGGGATCACAAGGCAATACAGAATACAGTCTGACATTTTACATTTTGCCCTTTCCATTACTTACATGTAACATCTCTATCACTCTATAATGTGAATGATAAATATGTATGTTCCTCTGCCTAACAGATGGTTTGCTTAGCTTAGCATAAATTTTAGAAATAAATGAAAAGTGGCTGTCTAAATGTAAAGATTGTTACTTTTTTGTGAGACTGTACTGAAGCACAGCTGTAATCCTGCTCTAATGCTAACAGAGATGATGCTACATTTTTGTCTAGGAAGTGTGATAGCTCTTTCTCCACCTGATTTTTAATTAATTGACTGATTAATACCACCTGCATATTATTGCGTAAGGTTCCCGTGACACATAAACGATTGTGTTATGTTTGAGCATAAATCCACAGTGGATCATTTTGGATACTGTGGGTTGTGAATTTAATTTTATCTATAATTCAGTATTATTTATATAGTGCCAAATTTCTACAACAGTCACCACATGGCACTTTAAATTGTAAGGTAAAAACCCTACAATAACAGAGAGTAAACTCAGACAACTCAGCAACTATCAGACAACCCCTTTTGAGCAAGCACTTGGTGACAGTGGGAAGGAAAAACTCCCTTTTAAGATGAAGAAACCTCCAACAAAACCAGGCTCAGGACGGGGCAGTCATCTGCTGTTTTGGGGTGACAGAGTAGAAATATTGGAGAAAAAATACAGTGGAAGAGAAACAAGGATTAATAATAACTAATGATTAAATTCAAAGTGGGTCATAAACACAGTGAGTGAAAACAGGGGAGTGAAGAAGAAATGCTCAGTGGATCATGGGAACCCTCCAGCAGCAGGCCGATTGCAGAATAACTCAAGGAAGGTTCAGGGTCATCTGATACAGCCTAACTATATCCGTTATCGAAAAGGAAAGCTTTAAATCTAATCCTAAAAGCATAGTCTGTCTCCTGAATCCAAACTGGGAGCTGGTTCCACAGAAGAGGGGCCTGAAACTGAAGGCTCTGTGTCCCATTCTGCTTTTAAATACACTAGGAACCACAAGTAAGCCTGTAGTCTGAGAGTGAAGTGGTCTTTTGGTTTATTAATAAAGACTGTCTAGATGAGGAGGAGGACTTTAAATTTGATTCTGGATTTAACAGGGAGCCAGTGAAGAGAAGCTAATATGGGGGAACTACACTCTGTCTTTCTGTGAATGGCTCATGGAATCTGTTGGGTTTGGAAACCGAGACAATGTCTTCAGGTCTTTTTCATGATCCTTGAGCCATTCCTGAGCAGGTTTTACAGTATTGCAGGGCATGTTGCCCAATGCTGCCAGAAACTAATGCTGTCAGAGAGTGCTTGTTCTGTAACAATGTTAAAGTCAATACCAGGAACCAAAGTTTCCCAGCAGAACATTGTAAAGTAATTTTCATATTATGAATGATTACGATTACTGTCACCTGTTTGAATTCTGACTTTGAACCTGCATATTGTGCTCTCAAAAATTCCCCAATGGAATTTTTAAAAAAAATTCCAAGTTATGAATACGTCAGTGGGACACGCTTCTGTGAGGTACTAATATGGTGTATGATGATTCAAAGTACAAACGATTTTTGGAACCACAAAGCTCAAACTGAAACCACCAATACATTTAAAATGTCCAACCAACAGCCCTGTCACAGGGTAACCCGGTATGCCTCTGGAGGACTAAGGCTACATATAGCCCACAACATGCTAGAATGGCAATTTCCATTGTTTTATTACATCTTGTTGGCAAAATAGAGTTGTTGTTTTAGTTGTGAATGTGATGCTAATGCGGCTGTAGACCATTCCTTCTTCAGGTTTGTTTGAAGTCCTAAGTGAGTGAAATAAAATGCATATTTCTGGTAATCCTAAGCATTTCCCAAGTTATAATTTCATACCATAAAATAATTACACAATGGGCCCATGTATTCTGAATCATTTATTGCAAAGTTGGCTTATCAGTATTACCAGAATGCTTGAAGGTTGCTCTGTTTTATGTTGCTACCATCTTTGAGGTCCAGACTGCCGTACAGGAAATAGTCTCTTTATACTATAGGGGGGAATTAGGATCTTACCAAGTAGTTAGAAACACAGGAGAGTTTGACAGTCTTTTGTTTAAACAGTCTTTTAATTACTGTCAGTAAAGTTCTGTATTTGTGATTTTTGTAAAGAAGTCTCAGAAGTGATAAACACAATATCTTTGTCATGTTTTGGGTAAGAGTGTATAGTATAAGCTAATTGATTAATGCTTGCATGATTTGTTTTGGGGAGAAGCTTAAGCTTTATGAGTTTAGTTGATTTCTTTTTTTTTAAACGGTTTTAAGTTTGTTTGTTCAAGTTCCCGTTTGGTTTGTCGTACCACCAACCTGTGCTGGCTGGCTATCAGTATTTCTTTTTTTGTAAATAAATTGCATGCGTGTGAAGAGAATCCATGACTCCAAGTGTGCTTCCTCCACCGCATTTGCAACCCAAAGCTCTAAATTTAAAAAAATTATGACATTTAAAAAATTTAAATAAGAAAAAAGTAAAAAGGTCGAATGATACACAAACAACAAAGTAATCAATTGCAAACTTTCTCAAAATCTTGTCATATTTTTACATGTCTAAATCTATCCAAATTCAATGTAGTAACATCTTTTTTTCCCCTTTTAAATATAATATATATATATATATATATAATTATATATAGTATATATAGATATATATAATATATATAGATATAGATAGGTACTTGTAACTGTCCTCTATGTCTGCAATGTTGCCTTCTGGTAGTTCAATCCCCTCAGTTCTGACTACCTTCCCTCTCTTTGTTACCATCCGACTACACTTCTCCAGTCCGAACGACATTCCAATGTCATTGCTGTATAGCCTGGTAGTGTGGATCAGTGAATCGATGTCTCGTTCACTCTTGGCATACAGCTTGATGTCATCCATGTACAGGAGGTGGCTGACAACTGCTCCGTTCCGTAGTCGGTATCCGTAGCCAGTCTTGTTAATGATCTCACTGAGGGGGTTCAGGCCTATGCAGAACAGCAGTGGGGACAGAGCATCTCCTTGGTAGATCCCGCACTTGATGGTGACTTGTGCTATGGGCTTGGAGTTGGCCTCTAGTGTTGTACGCCACATCCCCATTGAGTTCCTGATGAAGGCTCTTAGGGTCCCATTGATCTTGTACAATTCTAGGCATTCCAGTATCCAGCTGTGGGGCATTGAGTCATAGGCCTTCTTGTAATCAATCCAGGCAGTGCACAGGTCAGTCTGGTTCATTGTATAATATATATATATATATATATATATATATTATATATATATATATATATATATATATATATATATATATATATATATATATAATATATATATAACAGCTCGTATGACAATGAGAGTCATAACCTTCAGCTCGAGACATTTAGGAGAGCTGGACTTCGATAAACCTGCTTCTTCAGCAGTGAAAATGTACCCCCTTGCAAAGTCTGCCATTGTCTGCCTTTAGATGTGTTTGGCTGTTTAGTCAGTCAGAGTTAAAAACGTAATAATCAACCACAACAGAGCACAATGCGTCAACCAATCACAGTGTCCCTCCGTTTTATCCAGTCTAGCACCAACAAATGGATGTTCACTTCAGCGGTTCTAAAATGCAATGTTCCATGTTTTGTAGAATCAAAAGGGGCTGAGGGTAATGACACACAGTGACAATGATGTTGTTTTCTTGCTAAGTTTTTGCTGAAGCTCTACACAATCTCTAAAATGGAATGGTTAGCTTAGCATAAAGAATTATCCTAGCCATATTCTGATTAAATATCAAAAAGTAAATGTGATTACAAGCAAGTCTAAATTTCACTAATTAATACATTTTATTTAGTTTAGTGAATGTTGAACTATTTTTAAACTCCCCCACCCCCCCAAATCCCATTTATAAGTTTAACTTAGCGTGCAAAATTGTAACCTTGTAGTTCTTGCTATATGCGATATGCCATACTGATCAATGGTCCCTGTTCTTTGTACGGTAGCACACAGCTCCCCTGTGAATCTGACAGCCATCCCTAGCCCATTTACTGTCAAATGGGGTCTGCTCGCATTGCCTGAGCTCAGATGCAGATTTATGCCAGAGCAATGCCGGTTCTTGCATATTAGATGAAAGCCTTGTTTGCATATACCCGCTCTCACCCTCCCCTCTCCTCCTACCCTCATCCCCCCCTCTTTCTCTCTCTTCCTTTTTTCTGAGGCGTCACTTTAATATGTATGCAAATGGGCTGCGCTCCACGGGCAGATATGTGTGGAGTCCTGTCCTGCAGTCAGGAGGTGTAGGAGAGATTGTGTTTGTATTTATGAGGCATGGGCCCTGCCGCTCTTGGGAGAGAAAACGTTGCGAGTAGTGTGGTGGAGGCTCTGCAGTGCAGGCAGAATGCAGATATGCCAATAACAGAGGTCATGGTTGTCACTAATGATAAGAAGAGACAATTAGACAATAGCATACCTGTAATGCAACCTCCCCTTACACACTCATATATGCACACACAAACAAACAAACACCTAGGCTTAGACATTGCCTTCTCTGATAGGAGGCAAGCTCGCAGACTCTTCTTGAATGTTCAGTACATTGCAGCAGCTCTCCTCCTCAGCGTTGCCGGAGCTGGATTGGGGAGAGATCTGGGTATTTGGTGTGGGTAAAAGACCAATCTATTGATCATGTGCACCCCTCACTGTTGGGGGCTGAGGCATAGGGAGACAAGGTCAGGTCACCTGTGAGGGAGGCACCTCTGACCATTTCATCAGCCCCATGCTTCTCAGACAGGCCTCAACAGAAGACGATCAATAAAGTCTCAGCAGACGCGGAAATAAGTGTGTGCTGTGTAAAGTTTCCTGTTGCACGTGTGCACCGCGAAATTAGAACAAAGATCTGGTTTCAAAGAAAAAGAATCTCATTTCAGACAAGAGTTGTAAATTGCAGGAAAAAAATTCGCTGCTGCAAGAGTAAAAAACGCTAATTAACGTGATGGCTAGCTCCAGCTCCTGTCAGCAGCTTGTGGGGGCCTCTCAACCAGCAGCCAGACTCTGCTGGTCTCTGGTTTTAGCTGCTCTCTCCCCAGCCACCATCTCTGGAGAACCAGGGGCCCCTCATTCATATTCAGACCCAGTCTCAGGCACCTGGAAGCTGCCAGCACCAGCACCACCAGCACCGCACAACCAACCCCCATAGTGTCTATCACCAGCCCCCTCTAGCCCAGCTCCTGTCAATACTGAA
>NW_024582456.1:877370-905313 GCF_018398535.1 Haplochromis burtoni
CCCCCCCCCCCCATACTGCTGTTAGAAGGCACCCACAAAATCCACCCACTGGCTCCACCCTTCACAGATATATTGGCACACAATTTATTATTATTATTATTATTATTATTATTATTATTATTATTATTATTATTATTATTATTATTATTATTATTATTATTATATACGCCTTGTTTTGCTTTTATATTAAAGTAAAATCAAACTGGAACAGGAGCACAAACTGAGCAACTCCCATTTAGGAGAAGTGAGAGCTACAAACTCCATCTAGGAGATGACACAACCCAACTGATGGGTTGAATCATCCAACAGTGGAGAGAAAGAGAGAGAGAGACAACAGTGGCGAACGAGCTCGGTTACCATGACAACGCAGCCGGGAGAGCAAGAAACAGGAACATACATAATCTGTTTCTGCTGAGACTTGCACATGTGGCACAGAGCTGCCTTTCCTCTGAGAAGAAGTGAAGGGGAGGTGTGTGTGTGTGTGTGTGTGTGTGTGTGTGTGTGTGTGTGTGTGTGTGTGTGTGTGTGCCCTTATGAAACATGCATGCCTGCCTCTCTGCAACTAAACTCACTTTTCTGCCCTAGTCACAGAGTGAGTCACAAAATACAAGCCATTATGGCGAAACTGAAGCACACAACCCAGTGTTTAGTGGCAGGTTTTTCTTTTTTTATTTATTCCCATCTGCTGAACGGTGCGAGGAAAAAAGCTGCTAAGCAGTTAAGATACGATATAAAATATATACAGGCAAGTAAGGGCAACATTTTCCCCTCTATTTTCCCTTCCCTGTGCCTCTCCGCCGCTCCCCTTCTGCCTTTCTTTTCTCTTTCCCTCTTGCTCCCTCTTTCTACAGGCTCAGTCTAACCTCCCCCTCCCCTTTCCTCAAGGGAATAAAGGTCGTAACGCAAATGATTACTCAAACCCGAGTTGCCATAGAAACGCAGTCATGTGACTGGAGCAGGCATGCATAGACCACAACAAAGAGGTGGATCAGGAACCAAGCGCTGGAAAGAGCTGGAGCTCGCCTTACTGGTGCCTCAGTGCATTTCACTCAAATTCGAACCCCTTTAAAAATAATAATTACAATAAATAAATAAATAAAAATGGGAGAAAAACGGCACTGAAAAGAGCTAAAGGCTGCAGTGAATCTGGGCTGTAACACCGCAGTGTGCCATATATCGTACCATTCACTAGAATACCAAGGGTGTGTCCTATTCATCATGTCCTTCTTGGAGGCTGAGCTCAGGCGCCAGTAGTCTGGAATTTCTGTGAAATGGCGTCAGTTGTTGTAGAAATGCAGAGGGTGGTGGACTGGAGGGCTTCTAAAATAGGAGCTGGATTGTGAGGCTGAAAAGTTGTCCGCATTATACACTTTCAGTAACGGCTCTCCCTCAAAGAGGAAAACAAGTTTTGTGTCAGTGCTGCTCTGGTTACTTGTCTGAGTTACTCTGTTTCCAAAGTCGAGGCTTTAAAAACCCTACTGGTGCACAAACAGATTTTGGAACAGTATCTATGAAAAAAAAAAGGGCGGGGGGCGTCCATGGTAAAAGCTGAAAACAGATAAAATATTTGTTCATGATGGAAGGACTCAAGTCAGAGTGTGCCGCTCTAAAGCAGGAACCAGCACCTGGAGCACAATGAGGAAGGTGGCTTGCCCCAACAGGATTCAGCTGTCCTACATCCAATCAAGCCCCATTGAGATCAAGTCCCACCAGCTCGATATGAACCCCATGGCCTGCAACCATCTCTCTCTCTCTCGCTCTGACCAACCAGCAGTCCCCTCCCCTCCATAAGAGGATGTGCACAAACACACGCACACAATATCCCAGCACCGAGTCAAAGCTACACGTTCAAGAGTCTTGTGTGAAGGCAACAGATAAAGTATATACAGTCTGGAATGCAGCACGATTGTAAGAAATACGTTGGTATCCAAATTCATCTTGGTGTTAGCAGCCATTAATTTCGGTGCACTTCAGCAGAGCGAGAGGAAGGGGTACATGTTTGTCTGATGAAGTCACCACATCTGTGGGTATGAGCGCTGTGTGTTTTGATGTCTACGCTCTCTTTCCCTCTCCCACACTCTTCTTCTCACCAATCAAACACACACGATATAAAGATACCTGGGCAAAAAGATAAGTGAAGCCAAAACAAAACACACAAACACACAATCTAAAGGGGTGTGACTGCACGGTGTGGAACCCCCTCCAGCTCCCAACCCCTTCACTGACTGCTGGCCATTTCCCTCCAAAGTCCACCTCAACTCCCATGAGGCTTCAGGCAGCAGCTGAGTGTTCAGTGATGTCTGCAATTATCCCGCGTCTAGACATTGTCTAGTGGAAGACAAGGAGATCCTGCACAGGCTGCTCTCCACAGAGGAAAAGGCCCCGGCTAGACCGGAACGTCTCTCAGCTGGTGAAGTAGTGGTTAATGAAAAGGTTAAGGGCAAGCTGGGAACTCAGCCAGGGAGCACAGACATGAAGGGAAATATAAAGTCATATATGTAATTTTGATCACAGTACCTTTATGTGGTTCTTGCATGCAAAAAAGTATTTCTTTGGAAAATGTGGATTTATATCAATAAAATGAATTTCTTGAAGATTTCTGATATTTCCTTTCCTGGCATCAGATATTTCAGGTATTCCTGTATCCTTTAGTGTGTTCTGCTAAAGAGTTCAAAAGAAACTGATGGTGTCAGCGACTGTTTAAGGCTAAAAGAAATACAGAATTGCAAAAGCAATTAGCAAAAATAATTATCTTTGAATAAATATGTCAACATCCCAAGCATGAAATAAGAGATTTCATATTTTTCTTTATTTCAACATTCTATAAGTCACTTTTTTCATTTATAAAACATGCAGCTCTAATGGCACCTGCCCCTCATAAATCCATTCTGATATTGAACTCTGTAGAATTGTTTTGGAAGCTCTTGTCTCTCAGACAGAGTGGTCTGAAGTGAATAAAGGAACTACAAAACAAGCAAAAACACGCAGCAGTTCGCAGCAGAGGTTGAAGGATATAATGAGCCGTGGTGAAAGAAGGCTATGAGAGAATGAGCAGGTGCGGTGGGGAAAGACCCATGGGCTTCAGGGAGAGAATAGATCAATAACTAATTTCAGTACAGAGCTTCACTCGCACCGTTTTCCAATAAATGCTGGATGGAGAATGCTGCCTTAGACCTCTCCCTCCCCGCCCCCTACTATCTCTATTCTATCACCTTCTACAAGCAAAAGGATTGGACTTTATGGAAGAAGCCTGTTCCTTTTTTTTTTTTAAAACTCCCCCCACCACCACTGTTGTCATTTTTGGTCGGGCGGATTATGTTCCTGCTGCCAATGTATAGTATAAATTCAGCCCAATATTACCATTTCCATGTGTCCTCCATGACGACCGCTCTCACAACCATTCCACATATGGCGTCTCTGTATCTTTAATGTCTTTTTTTTTCCCCTCCACTGTTCTGCCTCCTGCATCTCCCTCCCACTCTTCCCCTCATTCGACCAGGGCCAGTGTTGAGGTTTTGTCAAGAGTGTGCAGGGAGATTCAGACAGACAGGAGAGTGAAGCGTGTGTCATGCAGGGCTGCTGCTGCTGCTGCGGCTCTTCTCCTCAGAGGCTGTGACCTAGATAACCAAGAGGAGCTGGAGCGCCTGCAAGCCTTGGAGCCACTCCAGCTTCAGCAATGTCAGGAAGGGGTTAGTTGTATAACACAATGTCCTATTTAGTTTGCTACTCACACACGCATGGATGCATACACATATGTAAGCAACGGTTCCCTGTACCATCATCGCTTGCTTCTTTACAGACTTGTTTGCCTGTTACCAAAGCCATGGGTGGAAAGAATGGGTTTAGCACAAGTGCGAGAGTGTAAAGGGGGGTATACTGGGCCCTCAATTCATCAGAATTTAACCATAAGCATTAAAAAAAAAAAAAAAAAAAAAGCCAGGTAAAACTTTCCACCTCAGCAGCCACCAAAGCTACATTATGTCACATACACATCTAGGGGCGCGCTCCTTCTGCTGTGCCTTATTTTAGCAACCACTCGAATCATGCTTGTGGTTTGAGCGCATCCATGAGGAAAACATGTACCACCAATTATCCTGTTATTTACCGGTACACTGTCACAGTCACATTCAGCACTGCACTGCCACTACCTGGGAAATTATAAGCACTAATGTGTAAACAAACGCAAAACAAAAACTGCTACACAAAGCAATGAGGTCACAGGTGGTGGAAGTTTTTATTAATTGTTATTATTGTTGTCATTACATCTTCATATTAAGCTTGAAGTTACACAAATTCTACAGTATATCACCGTCACGTTGAGGATCTAAAATATAGATGGACCCTACTGTGCTGGAACAACTTCAATAGGTTGCACTGTGAATAGTTAAGTCTTCCAAAGTCTGAGCTACCTTTGAAAATGCAGGAGCAACACTGCCATCTGGTGGCTTTCATATTGTGCTGCATTTTTTATTTTATTTTATTTTTTAAATAAACGTGTCTATATGTTTCACCTCTACAGCATTTCACTGTGGCAGTGACAACTCAAAGACTAATCTGTACTTACAATGTTGTATTTGTAAAGTAAACATATACACAATTTTGTCTGTAAATTTGGCACAGGCAACACAGATTTGGAAATTAAACAAAGGCCTCAATGATATGTTAGACTTCGCTTCACTTATCACATCCTCAAATATTTTACACAAATTATTACAGAGTTTGTTCAGTCTTTCACTTCAGATTTTAAGCAACACAAATAGTAGTAAGCAGTTTATACCGTCAGCGCTGGCTCTGCTGGGGCTTGAAGCAGTCCCAGCCAGACTTTGGAGTGTACGTGTGCTCGGGAAGAAGAAAGTATTTGAGTCTGTCTGGTAGTGGTAAGGCTTTGACTCTGTCTTCCAGTGGCCAGGGCTTCAGGCGGTTCCTTATAAACGCCCTACAGAGGCATCGCAGAGCAGGGGGGCTTGCTTCACGCTCTGCTACGTGCTTGTGCAGGTTTAGTAGAGCCTGAGCGTACGGGTGAGACTCCTGACCAGGCATGGGGAGCTGCAGCCCGCAAGAGAGATGCAGCCTGGGGCTGTGAACCTTTACCAGGTCAAGCAACATCTCTGCCTGCTCCAAGAGCTCGGCTGCGTGAGTTTGATCAGAGCACTGCTGCAGGGCTGTTTGGAGCCTCTGGAAGAGAAGGCTATAACCTGACCAACAGGAGTCACTGTGATTGGAGCAAACCAAAGACGCGCCGCTCTGAATTAAGAGCACAGCCAAGGGGAAGAGCAGGTCAAAGTACTCCAGGCTCGTCTGCGTCAGGGAAGGCTCGCCATCCTCATTCAGACAGCAGCTGGGGTCCACGCCGTGAGCCAGCAGTAGCTGTGTGGTTTTCAGGCAGAAGTTACCAATCTGAGCAGCATCCTCCACCGAAGCCCCCAGCGCCTCCTTCACCAGAAACACCAACGACGACTCGACTGTTTCACCGTCTACAGTCGCAGCATGAACGTCAGCACCTTTGGAAAAGGAAGCATCTCTCAGCACTTATCCAGATTACAACACAGGCTTAAATTTGTAACACTTTTGAAACTGAGACAACTCAGTATTTACTGGTTAATTTAGGGGTTATTTGAACAGTCTTAGTAGAGTACGTCCTGTTATATCTATTTGCGTGTTTAAAAAAACAAAACAACCTATTCTCATTTTTAGGCTTAGGCTCCAAAAACTAATCCCACATCTATTATCATGCAAATTGCTAGCATCAGATACAGGCCCTCCCTGGTGTTCAGAACGGTTTCAGATAACTTGAGAGTCAAACTAAAAACATGAGCTGGCCTCTTTTGCTGTGTGTATTTGCACAGTTTCTCTTGCTGTGCAAATACCGTTTGGCTTTTGATCTTTATCCCTCCATTATTTCCAAATACACTTTGCTCTTCCAGTGTTTAATAAGTGACAGCAGGGCTTATGTTAACCTTGTGCAGCCAAAAAACTGACATCCTAATTTAGATCTTTTTCATGTGACTCTTCCAAAGTAACGGTTGATCTTTTAAATTAGCAACATTTTTAATAAAGGCTGAATACATTCTTAATTCAACTACATGCAAATAAATAAATCTACTCAGCATGATTCTGATAATAACAATAATCTAATAATATATTATCATCATCATCATCATATTTTGATGTAAAATAAAAACCAATGCGTGTCGAGTTTCCTAGTAACATTTACTGTTTACACACATTTTGATATGAAGGTTGTTTTATGATGACCCAGAGCTATATAGGAGACTGTGGTTAGATAAAAGATGAACAATGACTGCAGGGCTGAACAGGCCAGGGTGGGATACTGAGATGTGGAGCAGCAGAGAATGGTAGCTGAGTGAACAGAGTCCAGAGTGTGGAGAACTAATCAAATAAAAAGTGAAATCTGGAGCAGAGCAGCTGAAACGTGTGGGTATCATGGCCTGGAGAGCAGAGCTGATGAGGTGAAAGGCTGCAGAGTTGAGACGGAGCAGTGTGGACGATGGATGAGAGAGAGACCGCAGGACGGATGCAAGAGGAGGCTGAGGTGGACGGTGTGATAAACTTTGTACTACTTTTACAATTATTAAAATAAAAATGACTCTTATTTTGTTCTGGACAACTGTATGGTTAATTTGAAAATGTAGGCAATCCATTTCACAGTGAGCGGTCTGTCTTTTATACCTTCTTTATTTTAAGCATATAATACCAATACAGCCCATATGGAAAAGATATATATAAATCCTATAAAGTTTGTATCTGTCTTGTGTGAAACTTGTATGAAAAGCATATAAGAGTGAAAACAGATACAAGATCCCTTGAAAAATTATATAAATGAAACTTGTATGTTTTGGATACTTACTAAAACTATATATGGAAGTGGCCACTTTCATGAGTAAATCATATAAGCCTTATATGATTCACTATATGAAGTAGGCCACATCTTATGCAAGTCTTTTATAAGTTTTTTCTATTTCTTTTCCATATGAGAGTATCTGAAATTAATTTTTAACTTTTCCATATCGTTTAACCCTGCGACAGACTGGAGTCCTGCCCACGGATCTGCCCCTTTCCCCTATGACAGCTGCGATTTAAACACACCGCAACTCTGAATTGGACAAGTGGAAGAAAACGGACGGATGCTTGGATAATGTTCTTCTTCTATAGTCAATTATTTAGATGTCAAAGGTATTGTCGTATTGTTGTATCATTTGTTTACTACATTATATGTATTTTATCCTTACAATCGTTTGAAGAGCTAATAAACGTAATCTTAAATAAATTTGTGAAATGTTATAATTAGAAAAATTAGATGGAAAATAACAATTTCAACTTTTCAAGAAATTACCGCTTTTCCAATACTGATATTATTGCATAACAAAGAGACATGAAAAGCACAGGCAGAGGCTTAACACTCTGTTTCACGTCAACACTTTGTATGTTAGAACTTCGCTCTTCTCTGCAGCTGACTGATGGACCAGTAACATCACCAGCAAGAGTGGCTCACTGCAGGCAGATGGACCGTGCCTGGACTGGAGCGGACAGACAATTAGCTACCCCTGCTGGACCATAAAAAAAATCTTTAGTGTTGATGTTGATGACTACGCATCCTGTAATGCTGGAAATCCCCATTTGTCTTTGAGAAGTAGAAAACTAAAATCCACTCTTGAATTACACTTAAAGGAAAAAAAAACAAAAAACGCTAAACCAGAATTGGCCACAGTGAAAATGTCAGTAATAGCTGGGGGCCACTTTTGAGCCCAAATAAAAAATACAAAACATTGTCATGCGCAGGGTTTTTTATGTAATGTAAAATTCATTGGTTTTCACAAAAATGTCCAAGCCTTGTTTGGCCTTTTGAAGGACAAACTTAAGTGTTTATTACACTTGTTTAACAAAAAACCTGAACCAGACGAGATCAAAAAAGAAAAAAGTCCCAACCCTATAGTCACTCTGCACATGAAAATACTTGTAAGTGTGAGAAGTTTAATGATAAATTTAAGCTTCTGCCTACAGAAGATGAAACCTTTTATGGTTAAAAAAAAAGTCACTAGTCAGTCGCTTCATGCTGGGATCTCAGCACTAGCTCTGCTCCACTTTCAATTTTCTGTTAAGAATCAGATCCATGGTTTATTCCAGGTTCAAAATGAGCGCAGGTGGCAAAAAGCCTGTGTGCAGCATTTTAGCTGTGATGCCGCTTGAGGAAGAATTTGAATGACCAAAAGCAGATGAGAAGGAAAAGTGCCTGGAGTGCGTTTTAGAGTCAGTACCTCTCTCAAGTAGCAGCTGGATGTTCTCCGTGTTGTGCACGGTGATTCCATCGCTGCTCGCCAAGGCATGGAGCAAAGGTGTTTTTCCTTTGAAGACAACATCAAAGCAATCGCCTTTCAGAATGACTGAATAAGGGTATGAATGGAAATTTTACAATTAAGCTTGGCCATCGTAAACTCACCGTGTTTATCCCTTGCATTCACATCAGCACCCAGGTCCAGCAAGGCGAGCAGGCAGGGCAGTCTCTCTGACTCCTCACTGGCAAGGTCCAAGGGACTGCTCTCATGAATCTACAGAAATAACAGAGTTTACGTAGAATTCCTCTACTGATAAAAAAAAAAAAAAAAAAAAGACAGACAGAATCAATCAAAAGAGAAGTCATGGATTCCTCTTTACTCACTCTGTCCCTCTTTTCAATGTCTGCTCCGTGCCCGGCCAGCAGCTTCACCATGTTTGGCCTGTTCCTCAAAACTGCTATGTGTAGTGGATTGTAGTATGAAACTGGGTCTTGAGAAATGAAAACAAATATTTTGTGTATAAAACAAAGTCTTCATTAAAGAGATGAAAAGCAACAGACAGGCGAGGATTTGACAATTTGACAAGCACTGTTCCTAAATGAGTGTGGGCAAAGCTATAAAAGTTACTGTACACTTACATGCAGAGTATAAAACCAAACAGAGAACATGAGCAATAAAAGAAAAACTGTAAAAGACAAGCAAAAGGAGAGATCATGAAAAGACATGAAGAGACAGGAAGTAAACACTTGAAAAACAGCTAAATGTGAGGTGTACTGCATGGTATGTGGGAGCATTTGTTTCTCGCCAGAGGACTTTATGAAATGTGAGAGGTGAATGAAGCAGCCTCTGCAAGAAATCCCTAATCATACCCTTGGGAAAAACACATGCCTGAAACCAGCAGAGGTCACCACAGCATAGTTAGGCTTAGTCTGGAAGGTTTAATCACAGTAGAAAAACATGCTGCACTTCCCACTAGTATATACAGACGATAACTGGCTCGTTATGCATGTGCAACTATTTGTTACATGTAGAAAAATGGCAGTGGTCTCCTGTTTGTATCAGTCATTAAACACAATCTGTGTATTAAGAGAAAATGGACTATTGCAGGAGGGAATGAGATGAATGCTAGAAAGCCAAAAACACTCTTCAGCACTTTGAAGATCATTTGCAACAGCTTGCAAAATTTCAGTTACAAGAAACAAATGTGCTATTCAGCCAGGGGGGGGGCACTGGCCACCCCCCAAAATTTGCTTATTTGGTTTTCACATGCACCCATTTTCAGTGATATAAACTTTAATAGCATGAAATTAACTAGGCATATAATTCTTTTCTTTATCTATTTTTTGCCATATTTTTCAAGTATCCAATATTTAACAACAGCATAATAAAAACTAGAAATTCTGTGTTTAGTGTGCCACCCATATGGCCACTCCTGTGAAAGAATTCTTAAAGCAGCCCTGTCATTAATAACGTGATGCAAATATGTTTGAAGGCAAATAACTGGCTATAGTTCATTACCTAACCAACATTTCTGTTGCTTACCGGCATACTGGGAGTGTTGGATTTGGTTTTGTGTCAGCAACCAAATCAGTAGCACAGAAATGACACACACATTGTTTTTTCAGCTTTTGAAAACAGAAGGTAAACTATCCAGAGCAGTGGAGACTCCTGTAAAAATGTGGTGCTGCCAGCATCGTGACCTGGAGCTTGAACCACAGAAGCTGCTGCTAATGACATCTGCCATCTCCTAGTGATGTCCCTTCCTGCAGTCTGGGCCTACATCAGTTCACTTATGATGCTTGAACACACATTTTAGGCTACGTTCACACTGCAGGTCTTAATGCTCAATTAAGATTTTTTGATCAAATCCGATTTTTTTTTTGTCTGCTTGTTCACACTACAAATAAAACGTGACAGCAAACGTGCTCTAGTGTGAACCCTCAAAGCGGCCCGCATGCGCAAAAGAAGACGTCACACACAACGCGCTCTGTTTAGATCCAGACCAAACAGTATTGTTTGACTGATGGCCCTTAATATAAAGACTTGTTTTGGACTTTACGTTTCCCAATTTTGCTTTAAGTTATAAAATTATTTTGTTATTTACATATGGCCTAATAAATATCCTTATTGCTGTTTTAGAGAGGAGCGGTGCTTCAAAGGATAGTTGGAAATGTCTGTCAGAATCTGCAGATTATACAGTACAAAGAAAATGTTCATGTTTCTCCAACACTGTCTTCCCAACAGTTTCACTAACATCTACATGGGATGGCCAGGAAGCGTTCATGATGTCTTATCGGGCGCTTCTCCGGCACGGATAATTGGCGTCTGTCTTGTGTCAGTTACGTAAAAGATGGATTTAATGCGACATGACCGTTCAAACAGCAGTTGCTTTCTAAAACATCAGATATGTATCGGATTCAGTACCACTTACGAAAGTGACCCAGATCGGATTGGAAAATATCGGATTTGTGCCGTTCACACTGTCATACCATGATCGGATATGGGTCGCATAGGGTCAAAAAAGTCGGATTTGATACGCTTTCGCCTGCAATGTGAACGTAGCCTAAGTAATACGCTCACTGACAAAAGACTGAGTGGACCTGAATCTGATGTTCTGAAGTACACGTATCATGATATGACATATCGTGATCACTGAATGACACAGGAAATCAATCCTGCCCTCGGCCATCTCCCTGTACAACTCTTCCATCTAATACACTGTAAACACTGCAATAGTTGCATCCTTTTTGCACACGCTCTTTCTACTCTGTAACATTCCTGTCAGCACTGGTGATATTTATTTATAATCACCTCTGTCAATCCTTGATTTGTATTATTTAGTGATTTGTATATATTGTGCTATTTCTTAAATCTGTAACATAATGTATTGTTAAATAGTCTAGTCCGTTTCTGTTATTTATACTAGAGCAACTGTAACCCACATAATTTCCTTAGGGATTAATAAAGTATGCTGATTGTGATTCTGATATTGGAACTGCTGCTGAAAATTGTGCTAGTATGGCAAGACACTGAATGAACTCCAAACTGCCAGGAAAACTATTCTAATTTGTTTTCTCATCCTACAGATTTTGTATTGTAGCAGCTTGCTTGCGCTTGTTGGTACATACGCTTGATTTGAATCGGACCAACATAGGATTTTTAAGACCGATATTGATATATGATGATTTAAAAATCAGATATACCTTCTACGTCCTTTTTAAGATAAGACAATGCACTCATTGTTGTGTCTGTAGTGCTCTAAACATGAAGTTGCAGAGTGCCCCCTGGTGGACAAATGATTCAAAATCAACAATCACACCTTAGCTGAAGAGTGTTTCTTTCGTCTCTGCTTTTTTAAATTTCAAAAATGACATTAAGCACAGTCACAAAATGATCTCTCTCTCTCTTTAGCAAGGTTTCATAAACAAATGTGTATACAGTGTCAAGTTAAAAAACATTCACATCATCTAAAACACACTCCAAACTGTTACTAACCTTCAAAGTTGAGATCAGCTCCGTAGCGTAGGAGGATTTTTGCTGGCTGCACCAGACCTCGCTCTGCCATTTTGAACAGGGCATAGCTGATCCCCTCCACAAACACCTCTGACTGGGATTCTTGCTCCAGGAGCTCCACCAGAGACCTAGAAATTGCGGATTCTTCCTCAGAACTCCTGACAGGAGAAGAAAGAAGCACCTTGTATGTAATGTTTGTCTGTTATCTGATACATGTTCAATTAATTACGGCAGTGTAGCACTGCCAAGAGAGGACTGTAACTGAATAGCCAGCTTTACCTTTCCTCGCCAATGTCATGTCGTTCTTCCAGTCCAATAACACACATGACAGCATCTACCAGCGGCTGATACTCATAAATTATCCTGCGAAATCCATGGAGGAAAGGCATGGCTCTGCCTCGGCGATCCTAGGTTAGCTCCTAAAAAGCATAAAAGAAATGCTGTGTGCTGAGGGTGTGTCAGTCTAACAGAGAACGCAAGGCAGACATCAAAGCTTATCTCTTGAGTACAGCTGACAAAAGTATTCATATCGTAGGTGACACGTCACAGTAACAGGCTAACGCAGTGGTTTTAAAATCCTTCATATAAAATAATATGTACTCCTAATACTGATTAGTTAGCTGGACCCATTCAGCTGACCGTTTGTCTAACTTACGCTAACCGCAACGATATTTATGTTATAAAAATGGCGACAAGTGTCGCAATCAATGGCAGCATGACTTACCAAATGTATCACTTCTTGACCTGCTAAATTATAAATAAATGTCTTAGCGAAATTACTTTTAAAAGAGAGGAAAGTCACTCAGAGCAGACTCCCTTTAAAACAGGAAGCTTTCCTCACGCCAGCATCGGTCCGACGCTGTTTTCATTCCCATTTAAAATACAAGCCTAAACAAGGTTCCTCTTTCGAGTCCGTGTCCTTCAATCAAAAATGAGTAAGTAAGCAAACACACTGCACCACTTCAGTTGTTGAAACATAGACATTTACTGAAAATTTAAATGCCAAATAGTGATTTCGGGTATTTAAAGGATATAAATTAAAGGATAATAGAATAAATATAAATACTGCATTAATTAGCGTATAATCAGGCCTTCCAGCAATCTGAGGCGTTTTCATTATAGTCCATTATAACTACATAGGAGCAGGCGCTGGTTTCTGGAAACCATCCATCTTTAATACAGCTGCAGAGACGGACATGGCTTTTTCACCTAATAGCTTTTTATGTAAGTGGATAAAGATCAACCACATACATAGTACGTCTTATAAGTCAGCTCTTTCCAACTGTGTATGATCATTCAACATTTGTGCATATTTTCCTCACCTCCTTGTTATTGTCATTGTTTCTTCGACCATGCACCCTAATTTTTAATTCATACTTTTCCTCCTCACCTCAAGCCTCATCTCCTGATATGGTTGCAATTATGTCAGCAGACAATACATAATTGTATGCCCTGTCTCAGGACAAGCTGACTAAACAGTAAGAACAGCTGGTTAGCATTGTTCGAGCTATGGTTAGGCTTGAGTGTACTAAAAATCACAACTTTCCTTCTGATTAACAGCTTGATTAAATACTGACAGTATATACTCACTATAGATGTAACTGTAGCAAGTATTAAGCACTTGAACTTTGAGGGGTAAGAAAACATAATTCAGTTGACTGCAGTCTCCAACATACTGACATCTATTGGGGATAATTTACACACTGTAGCTTTAACTAAAATGCTTTTGTAGTTGACTTATGATCTGTCAAATATATTTTTCAAGAATGATATTTAGTTATTTTGTGGTAGAAATTACATTCCTGTCACAAGGTAGAAACTGTAGACTTTTTTAATGCTAATTTATCTGTTGATATTAAAAATATCCTTTTTAAAAGATATCTCATAAAGAGGGTAACAAAATTGCAACAAATACAACCAGTTACCACCAGTGGTATAAAACAATCAGCAAGTGCTGGCTTGTTTAGTGCAAAAAATAAAAACATACAAGTATGACTGTAAGGAAGTCTGCTGGAAAACTAACAGAGATATTGGAAGGGAAAGATATGCCGCTCAGTCCTAAAGAGAAAACTCTTGCAACAGCAGCCATTGTGACTGAAGCAGAACTTCCAAGGGGGACCTTCTTACTCTGGGTCAATATTAGCAACATTTTTTAATTAACTGTAACGGATCCAAAAATGTTTTTGTATCCCAGTGACTATTGTAATTATTTTGAATAAGTCTTCAAAGCTTTAGGGTCACTGCCAAGTAATGAGACTTTAAAACTACCTCGTCTATGAGCTCTGATAAGCCACAGGCTCAGTTTCTGATTGTAGATTTAATTGATTGCAGCATGATGTTGATTTCTATTGTCATTATTATTACTGTTATTTTCAATTATGGCTCCAAGTAGAATCAAAATGAGGATAAAGCATGCTGTGTTTTGGTGCAGACCTACCTTGTGATTGACAAGCCTGTATCATACGGACATGCACTTTTCCTGCAATTTCTCAGTCAGTTAAAACCCTGCTTTTTAAAACACAACACTGGCAGTGCCCAAAATGCTCAGTTCATTAATTAATGAGTGATGGTGCATGGTGACTGTGTACATTTTTTTTTACCGTATACACACCCTTAAGAGTCTGATAATAAACTTTAACTTTAACAAAGGTTTACTTAGAAAGCTGCACAATTTCCTTTTTTAAACTCCTTTCCAAACAGACAATACTATCAGGAAAGATTCCAGGATTTTCCTCAAACATGTGTGTCCAGTTCAGTCTATTTGTTTATTATTTTATGTCACAAATCAATCTTTGTTTCTGATGGTAACTGCCATGTATTTATCAAACCATGCCAACTTCCATCCAACGATCAAGTGCCTGATTAGCATTTGGCATGTTTCCTTTGATATTCTTACTGACCAACAAAATATTTCTCCCACCAACACGAGCAGTTCTAAAACACTTTCTTTTGTCCATATGGCACATTATTCTGGGACGGCAGCTTTCGCATTTGTGACAATTTCTCCATTATGCCGACAGCATCTGGTTGTTAACAGTTGCTTTTGTCCTGTTTAGCAAACAACCCCCTGCTGAGTCGGAGTTTGTTGACAGATGGCTCACTTTGAGAACCACAGAGGAAGGCCTTCTCTCTCACAGGATGTCATCTTTAGCACATGTGTTTGTGTGACTGACTTTAAACATCACCCGTCCCAACGACTGCACGCATGTTAATCCAGTTTTTGTTGCTGACACACTGTCTCAAATTAAAAAATGAGCGAAATCATCAGAGGAAGACAAATTAGCTAGACAAGCATATTCTTTTTTTAGTTTTAAATTAAAAAAAAAGCAAACAAAAAAAAACGGAGTAAAATTTTTTTTTATTAATATGTTAAAATTAGTGAACAATACACAGCTAAAAGAAATTAAATGACCAGTTTGAAATCACATTAGATCTCAGTGGGAAACAAATCATGCTGGATAGCTATACTGACATTGACTGGGTAATCTGTTAGGAACGAAAGGGTGCTGCATCGTTTGATGGAAATGAAAATGTTCAACTTACAGAGGGCTGAACTCAAACACAACCCAAAAGCCCAAGTAAAAATTTTAATTTTACTGAATTTCATTGCAGCAACTCAAAATGGTACTAAGTAGTTTTTATGGCCCTCACATGCTTGCATGCTTGGCAACATCTGAGCATGCTCCTAATGAGATGGTTAATTGTGTCCTGGGGGATCTCCTCCCAGATCTGAACCAGATCATCACTGAGCTCCTGAACAGTCTGAGGTTCAACCTGGCAGTGTCAGATGGATGAGAGTACGAGAAGTGTTGTATGAGAGATGTTAGGGCCAGTCAGTGGTATCAGTTCCTTCATCCTCCAGAAAATACTCTTGTCACATGAGTCTGGGCATTGTCATGCACCAGGAGGAACCCAAGGCGCACTGCACCAATGCAGGGTCTGACAATGAGCCCAGTCATGCTGAACAATGTCACAGGCAGCATAATGTTTTCCACAGCTTTTCCAGACCCTTACACATCTGTCACATGTGCTTAGGATGACACCGGTGGACCTGCCAGTTGGGCTCCAGAGTTCCAGAAAGTGAGCACAGGGCCCACCAGAGGATGTCGAGATCTCAGGCCAACCTACATAAAATCTGTTTTTGATTGTCTGGTAAGAGACATTCATAACACTGGACTTTTGAAGGTCATTTTGTAGCTCTGGCAGTGCTCTTCCTGCTCCTCCCTGCACAAAGAAGCACATACCGCTCCCGCTGATGGGTTAAGGACCTTCTATGACCCTGTCCCGCGCTCCCAGAGTAATAGCCTGTCTCCTGGAATGTTCACCACACTCTCAATACTGTGCTGGGAGACACAGCAAACATTCTGGCAGTGGCATGAATTGATGTGCCACCCTGGAGGAGTTGGACCTCTGTAGGGTACAGGTATCGTCTTGTGTTATCAATAGTGACACTGATCCTCACCAAATGAAAAATTAGTGAAAAAACAGGCAGAAAAGATGAGAAGAGAAAAAATGTCCCTGACATCATCAGTAAAACTACTAATTTTTGGGGGGATGGTTCATTGTTGTCCCTCTAGTGTACCTGGTATTAATTTCATTAACACTAAAACGGCTGAAACTGATTAACAACCCCCTCTGCTACTCAACTGTCCAGATCAACATCCCAGCAGTTTAACTGACTTGATGCTTTACTCTGATTAAAAAGCGTTCCTTTCATTTTTTGAGCATGATTGCTGTCTAAATAACCTTTGATACAAATTCTGCCTTTAGGTGGCAGTAGAGCAGCATCGGCACACAAACTACATCCTAGACCTGTTACTATACATCACACCCATGAGTGAATGGTTTTAAATGTGCATGAACGCAAACACAACCTATCATGTAGATGTGGACTTGAGCGGAATCTCAAACAAGCATCACAAGGAGACTCTCTCTGGCATCCCGCGGGCTTGTCCTCTGGAGCGGAAACAGGATGCAATAGTTTAATCAAAGTTTGATTAATTCTAATTTTGTCACTTTCAAGACAATTACTGTTTTCACATCCAAGTAACCCGATCAATAAGGCGTTGTTCCCTGAACGGATGGCAGCCTGTTCATAATCTCTCTAATGAGGGTGAAGTCTCTTTTGCTGTTTTCCAGCCACACTTAATTTACTCTGGATTTTCAAGGCGTGTGCTCATGAATAAACTTCCTTACCTTTCCTTTCACAAAACTGCCGCTGACAAGTTCTTAAGTCTTTGTGCGCACACCTGTCAGAGCCCCCCGGTGAAGCAGACAAGCTATTTTTCCAACTCTCACCATGTGGTCACGGGAGCATACTGCTTCTTGTTAGACGACAGTAGAGGCAGGTGGCACAACGCACATCACGCATTAGACCGTGAAAAAAAGTGTTTTTCAAACGCAGGACCCCCCTCCCAGGTATCAGGCTCAGCATTAATGGATGTTCTTGAGGAAGTTTACAAACCTCACTACGGCATCACCAATGTCACTGTTGTTCTCAAAGCACGGCGTGTCAGGTCCCCGCGGGTATCAACGCATGACACTTGAAATAGCTTTAGGAGAACAGCTCTAAGCCACTTTCACAAGAACGCCGTAGGAGAAAAAATGAATTTGCAAAACACTAATTCACAGTGATACAGTCATTTAAGCGCCCACGGTCCCGTGTGTGATGAAATGCCTCAGTGGGATTCCAGGTACTGAAGAGTAATGGTCGTAGTTAAGAGCAAAGCTTTGTCAAAAATATCATCCTTTGTGCTGTTTGTCCTTTTCTTGACGTCTAATTTTGAGCTGGATTGGAGGGCGTGAGGCAAACCGGGAGGAAGAAAAGAGGGGAGATAACTGCAGTTCCATTCCTATACGAGTAAATTGGCTCTATATTAAATTTTGGCCTCATCTATCAAAACAAAGAACGGTATCGAAATTACTTTGTTGGCCACAAATCGTTGGCAGCAGATTGAGCCTCTCTTGAAACAAGGCCATCATTTATCTGGTTCACATTTCCTCTTGAGGTGAAAGGAAGCGGGACACAATAAGACTTTTATTTGTTCCCCGGGTGATAGATGTGACCCCCCTTGAACCCGTGATTACGAGATTACCGAGAGTAGAATAAGAATCTATTAAACATTTAGACCTGTTGGTTCCCTTTTAGGTACACTCTCTTTTCATCAAATAGTGCTGTCAGGGGAGCTGTAGGCAGGGGAGTCTCCCAACACGGAGGAGATTTACACAGCTACAGCATTCTGGGCTACGCCAGGCATTGTAATTTTTCCCCAGAGGGTGATACATAAAGGAAAAGTTAATTAGCATGGATGCAAAGTACTTTTAAGATGTAATAAAACCGAGCGCGCACAGAATTCCTCCAGAAAAAGTTGCACGCTCTGAGTTGAAAGGTGAGAGAATACCAGAGGTGAAGGTGACGATGAAGGCAGTGAAATGATAATAGAGTGGCAAAGCATTGTGGGTTTGGTTCCCTCAGTGCTACCGTGAGAGCTGGAATTATCAGACCAGCAGGTCTGGGCCTAATATCCTTTTGTGCTGGCAGCGTATTGCTGAGTGAAGATTGTGGGTGGAAATAATCAGCCCTTTTAAAGGTCAGAGGAAGTTAAGCGCACCCAAAGTAGACCATGACACATTCTGGCTGATAAGAAATGACTGTGTGTTAAGAAGAATGAGAAGAGTTCACCTTGTCTCATTTATGCTATCGTGATTGCTCAGCTGTCAGTCAAATATAATGGCACATTTGCAGCTAACCCAACAGCAACAATAGGAACTGCTTAGCTCGGGCCAATGTACTTTGAAGCAAACAGTGTAATTCACTGAGGTATTAACGGTGGTGGTCACTACAGTTCAAAAGAACTGTAACTTTTGTCTTTTAGGTGTTACAGCATGACATTTAAAAACTTCAAAGCTGGTGGCGATAACGGCAACACTTCATTTAAAGGTACAGTGTGTAAAATATCACCACTAGATGTCACTAAATTGGAACTTGCAGTCAGATGAATTCTGTATTCTTACCCAGATTCAATTTAATTCAATTTAGTGTCATTTTTATAGCACCAAATTGCAACGGCAGCCTTTACTGTAAAGTAAAGGCCTTGCAATAATACAGAGAAAACCCCAATAATCAAATGCCTCCCTATCAGCGAACACTTGGCACTTGAAAAAGTCCTTTTAACAGGATGAAACCACCAGCAGAACTAGGCTCACTGAGGGGTTGGCCATCTGTTGTGACCTGTTGGAGGTGAGGGGAGGAAGACAGGACAAAAGATGCTGTGGAGCAGAGCCAGACATTAAAAACAAGAAAATATTAAATACAGACTTGTATATAAACGCATAGTGAGTGACAAAAGTAAGTGAAGAAGAAACACTCAGTGCATCATTGGAAGACCCCAGCAGCCTAGACCTGCAGCAGAAAAACTCAAGGGACGATTCAGGGACACCTGATCCAGCCAGACTATAAGCTTTATCAAAAAGGAAAATTTCAAGCCTAATCTTAAAAGTAGAGAGGGTGTCTGCCTCCCAGATCCAAACAGGAAGCTGGTTCCACAGAGTATTTAGTTTTAAATACTCTACAAACCAAAGGTAAGCCAGCGGTCTGAGAGTGATGTGCTCAGTCTGGGTGACATGCTACTATGAGTTCTTTAAGATAAGACTGAGCGTGGTTTTTCAAGACCTTATATCTGAGGAGAAAGATTTTAAATTCGATTCTGGGTTTAACAGTGAGACAGTGAAGAATGCCAAAATGGGGGAAATATGATCTCTCTTTCTAGTTCCTGTCAGTACTCTCACTGCAGCATTTTGGATTGAATGAAGGCTTTTTGGGGAGCTTTTAGGACAACCCGATAATAATGAATTACAAAATTCAAGTGCATAATCCTTCCTACGGTGGCTGCTGTAGGACAAACAACTCATTCATCTGTAGTGAGTGTATGCTCTCAGAATGTAATCAAACTGTTTATTGGAAGGAAAGTGTGATTTTTAGGACACTTGAGCCTAATATTAGCTGGCACAGTGTTAGCTTATAACCAGCTGTTGTTGTTTAGCTGGCTCATTGTCAGCTGCAGAGACGGGAGGGTTGGATGTCTAATTTTCTGACAGTTGCAACAGTATCAGATATAAATACACATGTTTATGCAAGTTTTCATGTGTTAAGGTCTTGACTTCAGTTCAGGAGGAAGAGGATAAGGTGGAAATGAGGAAGCAGTCATGGAGAAGGAGAATGACAATAAGAAAGAAATGCTGAAAAACACAGAAATGTCAGATATTCACATATTGTTTGAAAGAGCTATTTGTGATTATTAAATTAAAAGTTACTTATAAGGCATAGTACATATGCTGCTGGTTTCTTGGCAATTAGGAAGAAACGCAATTAGGTGGAATGACGATGCTCATTTTGGCTGCTGTATTCAAAATAACGGGAAACATGGCAGCTTGCACAAACCTGCTCCTATGCATTTGTAAAGGATAAACCCAACACACTGAACTCCTATATGATGACTTGGTAGGACAGAGCATAGCCTGTTTTCCTGTTTTGTTGTGTTTTTTTAATACCAATTGGCCTTTACAAAAGGAATACTGCGTTATATTAAATAAAACTTTAAACTAATGATTGAGACAGTAAAGTGCTTGAATAACTATTTACTGAGGCTTTAAATGAAGTGAGAGGTTAGACAGACTTCTGTTCAGTCTCTGTAATATATATATTATTATTTTTCTGTGAATTCAAGGTTTTCAATGGAAACCCCCCCCAAAATGAGATGCACTGAGCCAAAACAGTAAAGTTCTGGCCCCCCAAATCAAATCATGCATTCATAGAAATAATTAAAATAAATGCTGTGACATTTTTGACAGCCAGTCACCCAGACTTAAACTACTTTCCAGGAACCAGTGTGGCACATAACCCCTGTAGTTTTTTAGTTTTTACACGTTCAACATTCAACATTAGTCAGCGAGCTTTGAAGCTAATTGCAGGTAGATTTCTGAAGACACGACCATGCTTGCTGTATATCCATTTTTTCCCATTCTTTGCAATCAGCAAGCCAGTAGAGCATGCACATATGAGAGTGGGATCAATAACGCTTCATTAGAAAGCAAATATGTCTATTGCCTAAGAGTACAAGTGTAAAACTACTATAAAAAAAATGAATATAGGAAGCATAAGGTTTTGTCTTCTTTGTTCTATTTCCAGTTACTGAATTCTTGATTTGTGTTATTGTGAGGCACAAACATTGCTTTCAGGAGAGTTTAGGCAGCAAATAAAGGACAAATGAGGCTAGTGACCTGTTCAGGACTGAAGGTCACTCTTTGGGCATCAGTCTTGAAAACAGAGTGACAGCCCCAGAGAGGCTGATAAGTAAATACAGTTTTAATGGTCTCTGAATGGCTGGTGGTAATCTGTGCAGGCCACGAGTGGGCAAGGCACAGAGGGCGACGGGGCATTCTGCAGCAGTTATTATAAATGCTATCATAGATCAGATAGGCCAGAGAATGAGAATGAAAGGTGGTGATGAATTTGGGCCTTCTGTCGACCAAATGACTAGAGGACAAGCTGCTGAGGCAGGTTAAGGTCATGAATGAAGGATACCACCCAAAAAGAAGACACAACGGACAATTCATTATGTATAATGCAGAGGACAGAATAGCCCATATCTCAGGGGACCGGCTGCAGGTCGCAGGGTGACAATGTCAAAAAAGGAAAAGAAGAAAAGGATACAGTCTGCTTCAACTTCTCTGTTTGGTACAGTCTGGAAAAGTTTTAAGCACTGAAAGCAAAATGAGTCTACTATAATTAGTTTTATGTGTCAATTAAGTTAAAAGGAAGTGCTGCGGATAGAAAAAAACTGAAGGCAACCATTTGCCTTTAAAGCAGTTCTAGGTAAAGGTTTATGGTACTTGGCAGGAAGGTTTTTCTGCAGTTCTTCTGTGGATTTTGAGCTGTTTAATTTGCTTCTTTTTTTTGGGTGATTCCAGACTGACTTCATGACGTCATGGAGGTCATGCAATCTGTAATAGGCTTTTCCTTCTGCTTCTTGCCTCACAACGATGATTGTTTATGAATCTGGTGGTATTTTTGGGCCGTCATGCTGCAGAATGAATCTTATAGTGAGACTTGAATTGTATTGCGTGATGGATTAGAATATAAAATGTTTGCACAGTGCTGTATATTATATAGCCGCAAGTACTTTTCCCCTTCTTCTTGGCAGAAAAGCCGTGCCATTACAGGAAACAAAACTGCTTAACATTCCAAAGTCAAATGCGTTGACAGGTAACTGAAAGTGGAAATATAGTTTGTTGTATCTAAACGTGTCTGGCATTTCAGTCTTGGGTCTATTTCCAAGGCATGAAAGCTTACAGATCTTTTTCAAGACATCAAAGGGTTGAGACCTTTTTGCAGACATCAAAGTCTTAAGACCTGTCCTCAGAGAGGTCTAAACGGCACATCTGTCAAGACAAAATCGCTCGTATTTTTCCCTCTTAGACATCTCTTTAAACAATGCCTGCAATAGCGCTGCCTCTTTTGAAAACTCCGGTTTTCCAAATCAAATGTGCCTTATCGACCTTTGGAAAGAGATGGATAGTATGTGAGCTTTCACAGCAGTCAATGTTTTGGTCATTTTAGCTCAGGAAATGGACTTACCATGTGCAGAACCGACAGGGGCTCTGCTTATTTAATGACTTGCACAGCTATATACGATGTAACCGAAGCCACTCGGGGTCTGTCTGGTGCACCCTGTGATTTCCAGCCGTCGAACAGACCTCAGTATATCGTGGTCTTCAAGGGATTTAAGTGAGTGTCAGGCCCTAGAAGGGGGTTACTTTTGGACAGCTACCAGCATTTGTGTGAGTGCTTTTCCAGCCCACCATTACAGCTACAGCTAGGGAAGTGACTGTTCTACATCAACACTTTTGTTCCCTGTACCTCTAATGCTTTTTGCAGCTGTACCAGAGTGAATTTTTTTCCAGCATCAAATTGCACGCATTAAGAAGGAAGTAAAGTTCCTTAAGCAAAAATGGAATTTGAAGTGAACCAGAACGGGCAACTTAACACAAAAGCTTTAACAATGATTTAGTGCTGAAAGATGTTTCAAACTCTCTGGTACCTGCACAGAACACTCACAGCACCAAACCAGAATAACCAGGACTACAATAGCTATATGCTGTGTATGAATGAAAGTATTGTAGTTTTCTTTGAGAATGATTTCTTGTGCATTTAGACCTTGCACTGTAGACCTCAACTTAGTAGTTAACCTGAAATAAGTGGAGCTGAGATACAATGTCATAAACTTTAAAATAAACTGCACCCGAGTAATGTTAGAGTTGACTGAATAATAAGTGTTGCTTCTCTTTGTTTCTTAAAAAAATGCCACAACTACACTTTTCCCACACTCAAAATGAAAATCAGTGATATAGGTATTACTTTACAACGATCACAGCACTTACAGGCAGGGACAGTGATGAAACGCATCTTGTGGAAACGAATGACTGCACTGTTGGTGAGTCATCTCATACATCTCTATTTAGTCTTCATGGATTTTTCTTTATCTTTCCTTCACAACACCGTCTAATCTGCTTAGAGAGGGAGGGGAAAAAACTGCTGTGGGGTTCATGGTTTAATCAATTACCAGATTACAGTAATAATCCATATTTTAGTTCATTTTCTGGGTTGCAATTATAATGAATTCACTGGCAGCCGCAATTATGTTCCCATCAATGGAAGTGGAACAAAAGCAATGTCAAATAACACCAGCACTGTATACTGCTAAGTCAAATTGCATTGGAACTGATATGTCAACACGTGCTTGTTTGCTGGACTGCTTGCAGGGAAATATATATATATATATATAAATTTCTAATCTTTATTATATTAGATGGCTCTGCAGAAAAAGGCCATTTGTGGTGGAGCGGAATATATGTTCCTCTTGGCCCTGAATGGGAATAAGTATGGAAAATTGAATGAATAAATGAATGGAGATGGCTCAGTGGAAATTGTGTGAAAATACAACAAAGGAACAAGAAACTCGGTGAGCACTGCAGCCATATCTGAGCCTACTGCGGTGATTGAGTGCATCTCTCTCGGGATGCAGACACCATACCGCGAATGATGTCATCAGACTGGTGCTTTTTACTTTTCTTTACCCACTGTCATTTCTTTTTTTCGTAATTGTATTTTAATATTAATTACCCGAAGCGTTAAAGGTTTGCGTTATCAAACACGAGCGGCGCAAGTTTTTCAGTTCACTCGTCGTGCCGCACAGGGTCGCTGGTGCCTGACAAGTGGCGCAATCATCCAATAAATTCGAAATGTCCGATGACAACTTTTAAAATCATTGTTTTTGCACGCAAAGGGCAGCGACGTCACCAGACGTGTTGGTTATTTAACACACGTGCAACTGTCTGATTTTGATTTAAAACTGACAGGGTGAACATGTTAGTTTTTTTCGGTGTTGTTGTTGTTTTAGGAAGATGCTTTAATGCAAACTCAGCTGGTCAAAAGTGATGAATTAAAATATGTTTACTCCCGGCATCAATGATATGATGTTCCTGGAGCGCCAAACGCCCCCGCTCTGTGTCTGTTATGTCTTTCCTTCTGGTCCCCTCGACGCGCATTGGACGGGGTGACAATGCGTAAGCTCCACAAACTGCAGTCTGTCTGCATAAACATAGAAGAACGATGACTTGAATCCGGACTTTCGCTGAATATATGAATCACCTGGTACCAAAGTATCATTAGAAGTGGAAGCTGAACGCTGAATACGGACCTCTTGCGCTCTCCTCTGGCTCATGTTGCGTGCAGCTGGAGTTGCGCTCAGGACTTCACGAAAAGCTGTCTGGGTGTGGATGTACGCTGATCTATGCCGGGACTTGAACTTTTCTACTTTTAGATAATTTGCCTTAACACGAGGATGGACGGAAAGTATCGGACTTTACGCACTACAGCCAGCTTCAGGAGCCCGGTGATGCAGAAAGAAGGGAGCTGGAAAAACTGACCGTCTGAGGACAGAGGATTTCTGCGCTTCTTGGGATAAAAAAAAAAAACCCCGCTATAAAACAAACACAAAATCGTTGTGAAAATGTGTCATAACTGGTCTTTCGCCAGTAATCTAAGCGTTACCTCTTCTAAAAAGAAAAATGCTGGAGAGACCGAAGCAAAGCTGAAGTTCTTTCTCTTCAGTTCTTGAATTTTCCTGACAAAAACAAGTAGATCAGACTTTCAAAACTGCTCACTCGAACTATGATTGTTCAGCATTTGGAAACTAACGATTGCAGCATGAAAAGACGTGTTTTCATTCTTCATTTTTAGAAACCACACTGCACGTAGGATGCTCTTCTTTGAACTAACACGCATCGGCTTGCGCACTAATTTTTGGGGGAATTCGTGTTTTTTAACGGCTCAGAGAAACATGTTGCACATCCTTGCGCTTCAGTCGGTGGTGTTACTTTTGGGAGGTAAGCATTTTAAACCTTTTAGCCTATGTGTCTTTACGCCCACTGTGCCGACTGAGGAGCCAGGCTTTTGTTAAACAAAGATTTCAAGTAAGTTTAATACGAACTGGAGCCAAGTAGCGTGATTTTTGTCACACAGGGGACCGCGTGAGATACACGGTGATGCAGGGTAGCGAACATCCTGCTTGTCTCATCTGCGTGTACGCTTACATTCCCCAACAAGAATTCAGTTCAGATGTGTTCAGTCATATATTATGGATTCCGAAGACCTCGCTGCAGTGGCTCTGCACCTGTACGATGAACCCAGAGCAGCTCTGGCTTTAAATAACACTTATCTCATCAATATTTCAACATGACAAGGATTATCTTGTGCAACAGAAGCACTGGGGTTGTATCGACTCTTGACTTAAGTTATTACATAAAATTCATCTCCAAGCCCATATTTATTTCATGGGAAAACTTAGTTGAGTTGCATTGATGAGAGCTCTTCATATAGCTTCACAACATCAGTCCCAATCTCTTTGAGGTGTCACTTAATATGTTTTTAGTAGGAATTTCTGCGTTTTATATGGATTCTTGGTGGGGGGAGAAAAAGATGATAATGTCATTTTCCACATTGCATCAGTCAATTAGTGCCACTGGGAGGAGAACAGCAACATCCTTTTTGACTGCCTGGCGGCCAGGATATATAGATCTGAAGGCAGCTGGTGGTCTGACTAATGAATCCCTTCTGTCTTGTGGGAAAAGGGTTTAAACTAAAATGCAATCTGGAAATTTTAACCGGTCCTCCAATGAGACTTTTTCTCCAGATGATGCCTGGCTCTAGCAGCTTTCCAGCATACCCAAAAGAAGAGTTTTTCACGGCATGTCTTTAATTAAAAGCAAAACTTTTTTTTCCTCCCTTTTTTTCTTGTGCAAATGAAAGAAACAACAACACATTTTTCAGTGAATGAATATGCAATCCTTGTTCACTGCAGTGAGACCTAGAATCACAATCTTATTGTAATTACATAGAATCTGCAGCCGGCAGTGTATCTGTTATGGTCTAAGAAACACTTGCGCTGGTTCCCTGCAGAATTAAAGGTCATAGTTTCCAGAAACAATCTTTCCAAAATTGCATCTTAGAGGTCCATTGTGCATGTGCGCCTCGGTGATACATCTTGGAGCTCATGAGGATTATTCTTATGTAACAGCACCTCTCTTTCCAGTGCTGGCTCACTGGCTTGAAGTATACTGTAATAATATTTGCCATGTGCTAAGGCCTTACACAGTGTGATCCTAATTGAGGATTGTGTGTCATAAACCTGCAGGACACAGCTTCTTACTGTGAATAGTGATGAAAATTGATAACACACTCCAGGAAATGAGAGGATCAGATCCGTGCTAGAAAAATGTCTGCGCAGCATAATAAGCCACGATTAGGGATGGAAACCTGGTGTTCTAGTGTGACTGTGATAAAAACCCTTTGTTTCAACAACTGCAAATTATATCAGGGTGTTGAGTTTCCTGGCCCTAGAATATTCAAAGCAAATCTGCAGAATAAAATGTTATTATGATAAAAGGATGGAGACTTAAAATTTTTTGTATGTTTTGTTAATAAAAAACATACAAAACAAGTGTCCCGTCCTTTAATTGAAGCCACCAGGTGCGTTCCAGTGGGACACCTCAGTGGGATTCCTGAGAAGAATTTTCAATCTTCCCTCCTTTAGTTTTATCCTTGAGCTTAACAAGATCCAAAGGAGATCAAGCAAGGATAGCCTTTGGTCTACATCTTTAAGCACTAAGCACACAGCCCATGCTGTCTCTTGTTGCTGCCATGTGTCTGTCCTCATGCCTCGGCATCTCCATCAAGACGATTGGAGTCGTTCTGTAGAAATTTTATTTCAGAACATTTACTTACCCAGCCGAGATTCTTAAACCCTCTCTCAGTGGAGAGGTTTTATCTGTGATTGTCTTCAGAAACATCCACTGCTGTGGTTCCTCGCCCCAGTGCTGTGGCACACATCCAGCTCTACTTCTTTTGCCCCTGGCAGTCCTGTAAACCCTGCAATTCATGTCCTCGATCAAGAAAAAAAAATGAGCCAGAGAGGTGAAATACAGTCTTTATGGAGAACAATTTTTAGCATTCGCAGCTTGATTGATGGACTGATTATGTTTGTCTTTAAGCTGTGCCGCTAAATTGTGAGTGGCATGTGTTTGTCTGGATCCTTTCATGTGTCTGTGTCTCATTTCGTTAGGCTCAAACACTGTCTGATTGAAATTCAGCTGGAGTTTTGACGTGGAATTGAACACATTGTCCACTCAAGCAAAAGGATTGATTTCATCAACAGTCGGGTGGATATTTTCATGTCAGCTTCGATTCCACTGCACTGAAAAAATTTTTGTTTTAGATCTTTGACAGCTTTTTAATTATATTTGTAACCAAAGCATATTGAAGTAAATGAGTATGTCTTAAGTGGCCATGCGCTGGATAAACCCCCTAATGTCATTTCTTTTTCTTTTTTTGCTGCCATTCATCAGTTGTGGTGTTGATTTAGAGATCAGAAAGAAATGAAAGGAACAGTAGTGGCTTTTTTAATTTCTAATTTTTTGTATTTATTCTTTATCAAGGCTATCTGTGCATCGCTCTTGCTGTGGTGCACAAAGTCGCTTGAATTTTACAACAGAGGACACTGATAAAAAGAGCCGTCACC
>NW_024582456.1:905333-924549 GCF_018398535.1 Haplochromis burtoni
CCCCCCCCCCTTCTCTCAAATCCAATTTGGCGTGGCTTGGGTGGTTTCCGTGGTTTCCCTTCATGGAAGGAGAAAGGAAAAGAAAATCACAGTAGTAGTTTGACATGAGCTGTGTTTAAACTTCCCGTGGTTTTCAGTTCCAACACTCGCGAGTGATTTATGCCATACGTTTGTGTGTCAAAATCTGCACCTTTGTTTGCTTAATGACCATTTTTTGAAGCACGCTGAGTAGGTGGACTGTCATCTAAATCCCTCGTACTGTTCTTTTACGCTCATTATACTTAAAGTGCGTGTGGGAGGCATGCAGCTTTCCAATCACTGAGTCGAAAGAGGGTTTTTGCCCCTGCAAGTTCAAAAACATCAGACTAATGTCCTGTAATATTTCCACAAAGCACATCTGCCCTGCTTAATTGGCTCTTTGTAACTGCTGTGATCTCGCATTCAATCAATTTTCATAATTTGGGGAGGCGAATGGTGGAAACCTGTGTAAAAGCTTTTAAAAAGAGGGGATGTGAATGTGCGATGAACATGCTGATGCTGTGTTTGTTTTCTTTCATCGGTGAATAGTTGAATAGTGTCTCTGTTGGCTAAGGTCACGGTGAGACCGTGTGCTCGACACTAAGAGTGGTGAAAACGAGGGGAAACTACAAACTGTTGCACTTATTTTTATTGTCAATAAAAGAATTTATCATTATTGACGGGCTAAAGCTGCATCGGTAACTAATTTAGGATTGAGCTAGTTGACATGCACATGACCTCGCTGACCCTTTGATAGTTCGCAGTGACAACAACAACATGTGTGAATTCCTGGTTGTCATTTTGCACCAGTATATCAATGTGGATGTTGAGATATTTGGCTGGAAAAGTATAAACTTTGTCCTCTTGCTAAAGGCGTTCTTGTATACTACTAAATCCAGAGGGTCATCAAATTCATCAGGATTCCTCCACTCGGATGTATTGTCATGCATTTGTTTACAGAATGTGGCTGTAATCCATCCTCTAGACATAACAATCAAAGGGATTACGACCAATTCATTAAGTACACCTATTCACCTTAATCATATGAAAGCAACTCAGTGCGTTAAGGCATGTAGATATGCGAAAGAGGATCTGCTGAAGTTCAAACTGAGCATCGGAATCGGGGAAGAAAAGTAATTTAAGTGGTTAGTCTGAGTATTTCAGAAACTGCTGATCTACAGGGATTTTCCTATACAACCGTGTCTAGGGGTTTATAGAAAATGGTCTTGAAAAGAGAAAACGTCTAGCATTTCTCTGGGTGAAAATGCCTTCTTGATGCCTGAGGTCAGAGGGGAATAGCCAGACTGCTTCAAGCAGATAGTGAGGCGCAGGAACTCAAACAGCCACTCATTAGAAGCAGGGCATACAGAAGAGCATCTCTGAACACAGATAGGCTACAGCAACAGAAGAATGCACCAGGTGTCGGTCATGACGGCTAAGAATAGAAAACTGAGGCTACAGTTCACACAAGATCACCGAAGTTGGACAGTAGAAGATTTAAAAACATTATCTGGTCCAACAGGTCTCGATTTCTATTGCAATGTTTGGATGGCAGGGTCAGAATTTGGTGTAAATATCCCAAATGCCTGGATCTGTCTTGTTTTCTATCAGCAGTTCAAGCTGTAATGGTGTGGGGGATATTTTTGTTGCACACATCGGATCTCTTAATACCAACTGATCATTGTTTAAATGCCACAGCCTTACCTGAGTATTGTTGTTGACCATTTATGACCACAGTGTACCTGTCTTCTGGTAATGGCAATGCGCAATATCGCAAAAATCAAACAATCTGAAATTGGTTTCTTGAACTTGACACTGAGTTTAAGAGCACTCAGATAGCCTCCACAGTCACCAGATCACAATCCGATAGAGCACCTTTGGGATGTGGTGGAACAGGAGACTCTTACCATGGAATCTGCAGCAACTGTGTGATGCTTTCACCTCAATATGAACCAAAATCTCTGAGGAATGTTTCCAGCACCTCGTTGAATCTGTGTCTTTAAGAAATAAGGCAGCTCTGAAGGCAAAAGGGAGTCCAACCTGGCATTAGCAAGGTGTAACTAAGAGGCTGGTGAGTGTAATCTCTCACCAGCTCCAAGAAGATACTTAACACATCCTCTAAAAATCTTCATTCATTCGCTTGGAAAAAAAAGTATTCAGTTCCTCTGTTCTCTAAAATGTTGTAAACAACAGCAAACATATGCCTCAATGTTGTAGGTTTACTCAGTGGGCTTTAATGCAAATGCAACAGGGTAATGTTACAAGACATTTTTAAACAATTTATGACTCTAAGGGTGCGAAGAAACTACCCCACAAGGTCTGCTCAAGCGTCTGAATACTATCATGATAGGACGTTTTATTCCTTGCAGATACCATCCCTTAGAATTCACAATGCATTTTCATTTTTCTACCGTAGCCCTGTCTCCTTACTGCAAATGTTGTTGCATCCTTTCATTGTAGGTGCATATTTTTATTCTACATGAAAGGGAAGGGGGAGAAAAAAATTTTTTTTGCACTATGTACGGTTATGTGAAAGCTCCTGAATCATGAGATATTCCGACACACCAGACCAAGAAGCTGATTATGTTATTATATTCAATGCATTAATAAAATTCCATCAGCCCAGGAGCATTTGGGGGGAGACAGCATCACACAATATTAGATATCTGTGTAATATATCCTGCATTAAGGCTTACACAATATGGACATGTTCAACAACTTCTTTGCAAGTGCAAATAGGAAATTGGGGAAAGAAGCAGAGATTTGCTCAGTTGTGGATATATATATATATCCACCAGACATTTATTATATGTACTTTTTATTATATGTACAATTTATTATATGTATTATATGTACTTTTTACTGTATTTTTTTTCTTTGTTTGTATAAAAACACTTCTGTAACTCTGGTTGGTTATTCATATTTGATTTGAATGCTCTCGGGCAGATGGCGGGACAAAAGCCTGTCACCATATCTGAGAGACTCTGGCTCTCGGTTGTACGCTGGGATGTCGCCGCCTATCAGATGCACCAGACCTTAATGCATTAGAGGCAATGATCTGACAGGTACATATTGTCAAGGCCCATTGACTTCTTTGTGGCGTAGCTGATTGATTGCTGAGATTATGTTAAAATAGGAGCCTGTGCGACTCTTTGTGATTCAGAGCGGTGTGCTCATGCAGCAGAATGCCGAACGGCGCTTTCCAAACTACCACAGAATTTTAATTTTAAAACATATTAGTTTTGTCCCTTGAGCAGTTCGTTCTGTTTTTGTATAATCACCGTAGTCTGTGGATGGAACAACACACGCCAGCAAGTTTGTTGTGCGCTCTCATCTGTGACACAAAACCAATATGAAGCTGCATGATGAATGAATTATGGTGGGTGACAGCACCTTTCATAATTTCAAACAAAAAGCCTGATATGAGCCTTTCTTTGGATAAATAAATAATAATAAAAAAATTAATCAGCATATTTATTATCTGTAAAGTTGTTCATGTTCCTCCTTTTCTCTTTAGCTTGACATTAGACAGTGCAGCGCCACGGTGACTAACTTTGACTAAAATTTAGTCAAATTTCAAAATAATGATACCGACAGCATGGATGTGACTAAAAGTCGCACATATTTTCCTGTTTTTCGTTCTCATTACTGACAGCAGTGACTTATAGTTGCTAAATGATTATTTATTGGCACAAAGGTGCTGTCGAGGGACTAAAAATGAGAAAATGCAGTTCAGAAATGTTAGATACAGTAGCTCAATTACAAAGTCACCCACTAGAGAAATATTACATAAACAGTGTTCACAGTGTGCATTCAAATTGGGGCAACTGGGGTGAAATAGAGTTTAAAGTCACTTTCAAATGTGTGGTGCTCATTAAATAAGTTGATTTTTTATTTTATTTATTTTTTTTTTTTGATGCTTTTGATTTTGAAGACAATCCTTCTACACACCAAAAAAAAGGAAAATTGCTCCACAGAATGATCATTTGTTCATGCACTGCAACTCAGTTAAATGCAAATGACCTGAAGTACACTTTGACCATTGTCTAGATGGTACTTGGTGTAATTGGAATGCCAACGTATGTGTGCGTCCCCAATCAGTCTTGACACAATCACTGCTTCCTAATCAGTGTGAAAGTAATGGCCACCTCGGAGTACAATCAGTGTACAAGTTAGTCTGGCAGGAGTGGCTGTAACTTAATGAAGCCCCTTGAGTGAACGGAGTCAGTGGAAGACAAGGAAAAGAAAAATTCCTTGACTTTATGGCTCTGGCAAAGATATTGATGTTCGGTGGCAGATGCAGCAAAGATGTATTTTCACGTGACGCTTTTCTCTTGCTGTCCAGAAGCCTGAGGTCTTCATGAAAGCCTAGGGCGATCATGAGAGTGGACAGTGAGCCGATGACGGGTGAGGGTTAGAGATGTCCAGTCACGGCGTAGAATTTGTGGCAATACTGAGTCATTGTTCCTTGTGGCACTCTGTGATGTCACCGCGGCCAACAGGGGCAAGGCTGGCTGTTGGCACATCCTGCAACGTGTTATCTGTGCCTGCAGATTCTCCTCTTAACCCCAAAGCCCTCAATTTCACACAAATTGGAAAGAGCCACACCAAGTGGAGACAGAATGACCCCAATGATAACGAAGGATTAGCCTATTTTTTTTTTTCAGTTTAATTCAAATTGGGAAAAAAACTGTATAGATTTATTAACGGACGACTGAATGCTGACTTTTCCAGCCGCTCGGAATTTTGATTAGTTGTCATATCTTTTTATTAACCCTGCATTGCTTTATGGATGGCAGTGTTGGTTGAATTGAAATATCTCACCGCATTGTTGAACAAACATTTATGTCGTGCTTATGACTGGACTTTCCACCCACAGCAGGTCACGCTCTTTTCTTGTTTGGTGAAACACAATTAGGTCCATAAGTATTTGGACAGCTTTATGATTAAATCAAGATGTGATTGAGGTGCAGAGGGGTTAAACAAAACTGTTCAGGAATTACAGACATTTTTCTCTATAATATAGATTTTTTATAGACGCAAAACTAATTGGACGATTGCATGGTGTTGCAGTTTCATGCCCATCCATGTGAGGCTTGTTCCCTTCAGTGAAACAACAAATTAAGGTGTTGTTTTGATTTGCAGATGTTTACTGGAATTTTATAAGCTGCAACTACATTGGGAGCGATTTTCTTGCAAGCTAACAGCTATAGGTAACCCTTACTACCAGGTCGTATGCCAAGCCCTGGTATTTTTCTAGAAGTTACACAATGCCATTAAGTGAGTGAAGCAAGAATAACTTAAAGTTTCCTCCATAAGAGACTTAGAGGTGAATTATGGTATGTGTAATGGGTTAGAAGTTTAAAAATGTAAGCTGGAGGCGCATTATTGACTGTGCTGAAGGTGAATAAAACTGTAGAATTGACCCTAAACTTTATTGGCAGGCCATGTAGAGAGGCTAATATTAGCTGTCTTTACCTCCTTTAAAAGCCCAGCAGCACTTTCTTTCTTTTTCTTTTTTTACAGCAGTATAAGGATAAGTGTAACATGGATTTTAATTTATAACACCATCATCCCACCACAAATCTCCCCACTGTTATGTGTGATCATTTTACAATGATCTTGTCAATTCCTTGTGTTACAACAGTAGCAAGCAGCTGCCTTCTCACTTCAACCTCCTCCACTTCCTGGCTCTGATCCACTGACAATGATGCAGGCCTTGATATGATTCGTTCTGAGGACATGCTCACTATTGCTTTGTATAAGCCAGAGATAAGTGTAAGTAATAAGCACTTTGCAAGTGTTCTTTTTTTCCTCTGCTGGGCTGCATTTGATTACTATTGCCGCCTTGTTTCATGCTGTTTTTGTGCATTCTCGCTGAACCTTGAAGATTGTAGTGTGAAGGCCCTGTAATTAGATGTTCTGGGAGCATGGCAACTGCTAAAATTCAGAGTGATGTAATCGGCACTCCATACTTAATTGCTCATGCCATGTGTAGGATGGTTTGTTTAACCTGCAATAGTAAAGGAACCGCATGTTTTCTTTGCCAACGGATGCTTTCCAGAATAAGTCTAAATATGGAATTTCACTGTCTGGTTGTATTTCTTACAGAATGTCTGTACCTAACACTTATATTGCTGTTACAGAATAAGTCTATTTTATCCTACAAACTGTGTTAGCCTGCATACTGGAAGCAACATTGCCTCTTCAATTATATGCATGCCAAAAAATTTATTGTAGCTGATGTGGGCTCCCTTTAATTAAGAGGTGGGAGTCTCTCATTGTGCTTTAACATGTGCACCATCAACTTATAGCAGAGAAAACTTATATTACAGTCAGATTTACAGACAGATTGGTGCTGGTCTGTTGTGTTGAAGAGAGAGCTGAGTGTAAAGGTAAGCTTCAGATTTACTTCTGGATTTATGTTCCTATCTTCACCTATGTGCAACAGCTGTGGGTAGTGACCGAAAGAAGAAGATTGGGAATTAGAGTAGCAGAAATGAGCTTTTTTCAAAGGGTATGTCGGGTCAGTTATAGAGATAGGGTGAGGAGTCCGACCTTTCGGGATCGGCTTGGAGTAGAGTCGCTGCTCCTCAGCATCAAAAGGAGCGAGGTGATGTGGCTTGGGAATCTGTCTACAAAGCCTCTTGGATACATCCAAAACACCTAGTAGCTGAGGTCCATTTACTACTGGGAGAGACCATACCTCTGGGCTACCTTGTAAATACCTTGGTATTCCCCCCCGGATGAGCTGGAGGAAGTGGTTGGGGAAAGGGAAATGACATGGGTTTCAAATGGAAACAGCCATAGCTAGAAGTAGCCATCAGATGATGGGTAGACTGTGGTCATTAAGGGATGGACATGGTCAGCAACAATACTCAGATACTGGTGGTTAATCAATACTCAGTTGGTAGTAAAAAGCCCAAAATGTGCCAAGAAAATATTTTTCACTCCAATACCAGCATGAAGCATTGATACAAGATAGATCCATGCTTTTATGTCACTCATCCTATCATCATTGATCATCATCAATGTCGCAACAAAACTCGAGACTCATCACAGCAGGCAGATTTTCTAATCTTCTACTGTCCAGTTTTGGTGAGCTGACGTGGATTGGAACCTTAGTTTCCTAACAGGAAAGTGGCACCCAGTGTGTTCTTCTGCCGCTTCAAGGTTTCACATGTGGTGCATCCAGAGACGCTTTGCTACCTCGGTTGTAACGAGTGTTTGTTTTTTTCCTGTCGGGTGAAAGTCTAACCAGTCTCCTCTGATCTCTGGTATCAACAAGGCCTTCCACTTACTCGATATTTTGTCTTTTTGGACCATCCCCTGTAAACCATAGAGATGGTTTTGTGGGAAGATCCCAGCAGATCAATAGTTTCTGAAATACTTAGACCAGCCTGGCCTCTTGCAAAACCACTTAAATCACTTTTCTGTCAGCTTCTCATGCCTGAGTTGATCTTCAGCAGGTAGTCTTGGCCATGTCTATTTGCCTGATGCATTGAGCTGCTGCCATATGATTGGTTGATTATTTCATTACACCAATGAGGAGTTGAAAAGGTGTACCTAATGAAGGTACATCTGGGTGTATGTGCCATGATGGTTCGCCATCTTGACGGCAACCAGGTAGTTTTGAAACAAAAGTAAAAAGTAGCAGGAAAAGTACAACATAAGTAGAACGCACAAAACAATTGCACACGGCAAGTCTTGTACTATCTAGCTTTTTTTTTTTCATAGCTGGAAACCAATGTCAAAAGAAATTTTCAGGATATGGCCTGCAGATCGACAAAGGCAAGTCGAGTGAGAAATATGTCAGAAAGTATATGGTGAGCTGACCAGCAGATAGGTGGGCTGATCTCTGAGACATAAGCCTCTTGCGAATAAAAACAGATGAGAACTGAAGAATCATTTGGTCTTGCTGCAATATAACACAGTAAACTAAGCCCTAAGACAAACACTAAGAAAGTGAAAAGTTGAGCTCCTTTCTCACTCAAAAGCATACACAGGACATAAAACCTGAAAGCATAAGGAGAATTCCATCAATTATTTGATAAGGGATCTAGAGTCGCAGACAATTTCACAGAAGAAACTGGGAAGTGAACTTGTGATTTATTTTTGCTATACCGCTTCATGTTCTGAGAAATAGAGCCATGCTCTAACGACTGGGCGGCGGCAATACATAAAGCTCCAGGAACCCAGTGCAGAAGCTGAGTTTAATCATATTAATGGCATTGGTATGACCAAATCAAGTGTGCACGTTTACACGCATTCTCCTACATGTCTGCTTTTATCTGCTGATAGCACTCTTTCCTGAATCCACAAATAAAAGCAGCGACATTCCAGCCTGCTCTGAGGCTGCCGTCTATTTAATTAGGTAATAATCATTTTGTTTGAACGAGACCCAGCGTAAACAATTACAGCTACAGGTAGAATCAAGTCTTGATTCATTATTCGGCAAACTGAGTCATGATGTACAATATGAACAACTAAATGAAAAACAACACAAAACCTTAAAAAAGGGCCACGGCACGCCGGCAAAACACCATTGTTCCAAAAGCAATATTTGCTTGTGGTGTTTTGAATGCCCAGATTGTTTTACTCCTATAGTGATCTGGCAACTGCGAAAGCCAGAAAATAACCCAGTCAGTTTGTTAGCCAGGGGACTGTTGCTTATGTTCCATTCGGGGCTTTGTTTTGCTTTGTTTTCTTTTCTTTGCGTTCGCTCTCTGCTTGTTGCTCAAGAAAGGTTTGTGGTTAGGGGTAAAATATACCCCTTCACAACCTTAAACCTGCAAGTTAAAAAAAATTACACTCACCTAGGGGATTTAAATTCAATGCCAAGGGACTCTTTACTTCCTGATAAAACCTGTGCACAGCAGCACTGCTAAATAGCATGTTTTTTTGCTGTTTTTTTTAAGTGAACCACTTAATTCATGAAGGGGAAACAGGCGTGTCAAAAAGGATGCAGTTAGACAGCCTGTTTTAGCCCTGCAAGTGCTCTAACCTCAACTGTCTTATAGATGAGCGACTCAGGAGAAGTAACCCAGAAAGTTGATAAGGAATAGGTGATAACATGCTCCTCTACTTCCAAAGAGGATGCAGCTTGTGAAATGCTGTTTATGCATTTTCTATGTCACAATGAATCACAGGTATAATATTTCTGTTTATATATATACAAATGCGTCCTGGTTAGTTCTGAGCTTAATGAGTCAGCCAGCTGTCCAGAGCCAAAGGACAAAACGTTCAGAGCACATGTTGGCTTAATGACAAATCTAAATGGCACAGAAAGGTCTCTTTAGAGAATATGGTCACATTGTAGATGACTGCCATTCTCATGCATTATTCATCACCCCCAAAAGAATAGCTTGGATGAACTAGATAAGTAAAGTATGTGTAATAATTTCGAGGATTAATTGAATATGCTGAGGGGCACCTTTTGCTTTACGTTCCTTTTTTCAGTAACAGTGTTTCATAATGCTGGCTGCTTAACAATGGAAAAAAACCCATAAAATAAAATAAATAACAACAACAAAAAGCGACACTTTTGCTCAGACCATTGAGGATTAATTCAAAGCGACTTTTAGTTTTGCCTCTAGAGCAACTCTGCATCCGAGAAATGTTTGTAGAATTAAAATTATAATTAGTTTCTATTTCTCCAACACATTAGAAAGCCCACTTTTTTTGTAGCTGGCTTAAGAGGAATCGTCTAGTCTTCCTGGATTCCTGCACACTAGCCGGGAGTGCAGACTGGGTTGATGTCAATCACTGAAATAAAGTTTAGCTTGGCAGCTCTACGGGGAGGCTTTGAAACAAAATGTACCCCGTGTTGCTGATTTCGAAATATTTCTTTAAAACAAACAGATTTTTTTTCCAGTGGTGTGAAAACCCTCTGCTTTTCCCTCTGATCTTGTCTGAAATAGAAACATTTCTCTCTCCCCCCCAGTCACTTTAATGGCTTTCTTTCCCTGGTCCCAAATAGAGCAATTTGTTCATGAAGTTAGTTCCTGCTTTGACAGGTTTTAGGTTAAACTGCAGATTTAAAGCCAGTCCATCTGAGGCGGCAATAAAAGCTCTTTTGAAAAGGGAATGAGGCAGTTTGGGGTGAATGGACACTTCTTATAAAGAAAAAAAGAGAACATGGATTAACAGTTTCAGAGTTAATGCAATATAACACACTCTAGCACTGACCTTGCTGTATGTATAGTACAGCAATTTGCATACTGCACTGCATAGGAAAAAAAGTGATATTCAGAGAAATATAACAGAGGTGTAAATGAAGGAAGTGTACTTACTGCCATAATTCAATGTGTTATTTGGTTGGCTTTGTCTATGACCCTCCGTATGGCTTAACATAACTTGTGCAGCACTGAGATAGGCAGAAACGAGGGACCTTGAGCAGTTGCCAGAGGTGGAAAGGCAAAGATAGAGAGTCACATGGCATCTGTGCAGAGTGGAGCATGAACCACTGCTGCAGCTGTGAGATCCTGAACTAATCAGGACAGATGATTAGTCATCACTACATTGCATACGTTTCTCTGCATTAAACACTCACAAGCCAGAATTAATATGTAGAGTAACTGTTCAGTACACACTGTCTACAAACTGTCAGATCTCTGTGACGGAGGTTGACAGCAACACTCGAACAAACAGGACAGATGGTTCAGCGCAGTCCGTGGTGCAACGTGAGATTTCTGTCTTTCAAAAGATGCACTTTGACTTAAAGTTTGCAGTTGTTTTCCCTCAGTTCACACACAGTTTAACTCTAATTGAAATGGAAACCATTGGATTTTTCTGTGCATGTATCTGTGTATTCGTTTAATTGACAGCGACGTGATGTTGAGAGCTAGGCTGTGTTTTCAGCATAGTGTTAGTTCTTGCCCTCGGGATCAGTTTCAGGCAGCAATCTAAGCAGATCAGCTGATCTCAAAGCCAGCCCGCATCATTTGAGGGCTCAGCTGATATACCTTTGCTCATCCTGCCACATGGTCGGATGAACTGCTTCTGCCTCAGTGTTTTGGCCAGCACCCATGCTGGTTTTTGAAGGCAAAGTCATCATATTTGGAAGAGAGTGGAGTTAAGCATGGTTAGTTAGCTGAATTCACAAACTGAACAGGTGCAACACACAATGCTGCTAATTAATATTAAGATAAAAATGATAGATAAAAGATAAAGTAATCAAATTTCACTAAAACAGAAGCAAAACTTTCTTGGTTAGACGTCCAGTTAAGTTGCTTGAATTAGCTGAAGTGACGTCCAAGAGAAAGTAATTGGTTTTAGTATCCCAGCAGCTGGACACTTATTTTAAATCTTACTAGTGTGCAAATGAGAGCCAGTACTGTGCAAAAGTCTTGACTCACCCTTCATTTCTTTATGTTTTGATAGGAAATTTGGAAGGAGATGTAGAGATTTATTGAAGCGTGCAAACATACATGGAAATACAGTAAACAAAGCAACAACAAAAAAAATGTTTGTTGAGTTCTAACAAGCTCAAAAGTCAGTATTTGTCATGACCACATTCCTTATTCAACACAGCCTGAAGTCTCTTAGGCAGCTTTCTTGTCATTTCTTTAGGTAGTGTTCAGGAATAGTCCTCCTGGCTTCTTGAAGGACATTCAAAGCTATTCTTTAGATGTTTCTGCTTTTTGTTCCATTCTGTTAGCATTACCTGGTTTGGTAGAAAAAAACCTGTTTTCTATATTCAAACAAATTTGGAGTGTTTCATTGTGGCTGGATTTTCTTTTAAAATAAATGCAACCTTGTCAGAAAATCCAAATGTACTACTTTTCAAGTTTGAGAGGAAGCAGTGTTGTATGAGGAGAAACCTAAACATTCAGAGACGCTAGGCTACAAAACTCTTTCAATGAATGGATTTTGGAAGAAAACCTTCTGTCTGTACTGATTTAATTAACTTGTGGATTTTCATATCATCTTAAGGTTCCAAGCAAACACCCATTTAAAGCCCTGAGGTTTTGGCTTGAACAAATTTTAAGTATCAACAGTTCACCGTGAGATCTTTTTGAGTGGATTGTGGTTGAGCTTTAAAGTTATATTTGCTGGATTTTTAAAACTTTTTATTGATATATCTTAACCCTGAGAGGTGAAAAGCGTGTTTTGGCTTGATTCTCACCAACTATCATTTTCCTTTTTTTTTCTTTTTTTTTAACAGAGGCAGCCTCTCATTCCTCCCACTCATCAAAGAGGCATAGTACTTCATTTTCATACTGCAGTATCACAGACAGGCGTCAACACCCATAATCAATCACCATTGCTTGTGTGGAAAATTCCATTAATTGGCTTTTCTTTGGTCGCCTGATTTCGTGTAGTGTTAACATGATCACACTTTGAGAGGAAATTCTGCCTGGAGTAAAAAAATCGCTCGGCTAATTGTGCCCAGTCCTATTTGCTGTGTAATTGCTATATCACTTTTACCCTCGCTGTGCTATCTTCAGTTGCTGGCCAGAAAGTCTTTGTTGGATTTGTGTCCGCTTGTTTTTCTACCTCAACATTAGATGTTCCTCCGCACTTACAAAGAAGCCGACTGACTCTTCCCTGTGAGTGCCTCTGTAGTTAGCCTGATTTACGATATCGCTCCGCAATAAAGGCCTGTGTGAGGGGGAAAGATTCATTAAGGAGCCCAGTTTATGTTTCGGAGAACTCCGGAGGGACCGTGGGAATACTGATTGGCACACAGATGTGCACTTGTCTCATCCCCCCAACCAAAGCCAAAAGCTCTCAGCCCCTTTCCCCTTGCACCATGTGCACTGGATTGCACAAAGGAGGTGCTGTTTGCTGCCTGCAGGATGCCTGGGATACTCAGAGTTCTTGCCACTCAAATTTGCACTCTCCTGCTGTGATAGGACTATTCCAGACGTATCAGACCTGCTCGCAGCACCTGGAGGCCCTTCTCAGCATCCTTTAATGACATCCCCACTGACCTTCCCAGCCACTAGCAGCACGACCTATTTGGGTTCATCTCTTCCATCCACAACTTTACCAAATAGGCCAGCGGGCACGGCATTGCAGTGTTTACTCTTCATCGGTCAATACTCTTTAATCCCCAAGATGAGGCTTTCTCTCATGAACTCAAAATAGCTCATCCTCCTCCCCAGTGAAGCCACAGGCCCATTACTCTTTATTAGCTCTTAGCGTCTTAAATGTGGCCATCCATTAGAGGAGTGGCAACAAACATCCCCAACTGATCAAGCTCAGTAAGCTGGCAGGACACACACAGACCGATACGCATTCGCTAATTTAAACTGACCCTTAATCAGGAATAATTATTGTGGAATGAAACAGCTTGTGTCCAAGATAAAGAAGACTCAACTGCACAGCATCGTCCCTGTGAAGATTCCCAAACTTTCCGCGGTCTCCATACCTCCCTACCCCATGACTCTTGCTTACCAGCTCGGTAGGCTCCACAGACCTCTGCCTGAATGATTTCTTTTCTATGGAGGATGACATGGAGTAATACCATACTGTGTCATATATTGATTCTTCTTCCAGTCCCTCTTTCTTGAATTTCGTAGCGGCTCAAAAGCATAAATCATCTGCAAATGATCCTCGAAGGAAATATTGTATTTATTATTCTTGACGCATCGTCACAAATTCAATAAGCCTTATTAATTGAACATGGTGAGAAATATGATGTGGGTAATTCAATGGGACTAGAGAGCTTTCTCTCATCCCTCATATTTAAGACTGTCCTGTTTGGCATTCAGGGCAAAGTCCAGGAATGATTCAGGGTCACAGCGAGGGTCAGGGAGAGTGTAATCTTAAGCCTCGACAACCGCTCGTTTTTGTGATGTGATTTACTGTTTTTTGTTTGTTTGTTTTTTTGTGGAAAACCACATGAAGGCCACCAGCACCAGAAACCCTTTTGTATTTCACTCTTGTGTGAGGGATGATTAAAACGCAAGCACAGTAACACCAACTTCTCTGTTGCTCTATTCACTGTTGTTCAGTATTTCTGAAGCTTTCTGTCCTTGCTTCTTATTTCTTTTTCTTCTTGACATGTTTGACGAAGCCGAAATACAAGCAAGGCCAGGCATCCAGGCAGCCATTCAATGCTATGTCCACCCATATTATTACAGCCAGAAGTGGGCAGCAGGGACATGGCCTCACCTTTTCTGGTGCCCTCTATTGTGGCTCTTCATTTTCTCAGTCTCTGCAAGTGTGAAAGCTGCTCTCCGCTCCGCTACTCCTATTCCGGCTCTACATATCCTAGCATGAGCCCCAGTGGAAGGATGAGTGAGTTTGTATGAGGCGAGGTATAGGCAGGGTGCTGCTTGGCTAGTTAGAGCTCATCTGGGACCTGGTTTCTTACCTCTGCACAGCCATGCAGAGAGAAAAACCCTTTCCACTGGTCACCTTAGAAACTAGGAACGTAAGGTGACTGTAAGTGCAAGAGTGGCATCAGATAAGTGACAGCCAAAGCAACTGGAACTAAAGGTTTTTTGGAAAGCTACCACATGCCGTGTGTCGCTCACTGCCTCAGAAACTAGATTGTACGGGAAGTAGACCAGTTCAAAGATCATTAATCATTTTCCTATGACTGAATTAAGGATTTTTGTCCAACATTAAGTTTATACCAAGCCTTGAGGATTCATTAATTGAATAAATAAATCTTCAATTTCATGGATTTTTAGTCGCATTTTGCTCAAAATTCTTGCTAAAGTTTTTTTTTTTTTTTTTTAAATCCAGGCAGGATGAAAGAGGTTAACTAACTCGCGTACAGAGGAGGATTGTCATCACCAAAGCGATGCATACCTAGAACCTGATCACCTACTCACGAGCAGACAAAAGGTGCTTTTATAATTTCCAATTAAAAACTCGAAGAGAAAAAAGGGATTCAGACATTAGAATTTAGAAGGCACTCTGTCTCAGCATAATGTGGGCAATCCTTTTACAATTTAATGCCACACAATGGAGAAATTTAATTATAAATGATGTGGATCATGAAGTGTGTGCTGAAATAGACATTTTTCTCAGTTGAATTATCATGATTTTTCTTTGTCTTTGCATTTTTTCCACCCGCTGAAACTTGTGCGTATCTCTCTTACCCCCAACCTGGAGAAAGAAGAAAGAAAGATGATTTGCAAATTTTATGTCTTTCTGCATCAACATAACAATTCCAGGAGCGCAGTCACAGTACTGATACTCTAATAGCGAGAGCACGCTGTAATTAATGTGTGAAGCTTTTACTGTAATGTTTTACAACATTATTTCCATTCAGTTTTTTTTTCTTCTGACCAAAAGCTGGAAAATGTGGAAATTACTCTTTCTGTGGCCTACTCACCGAGTCAGGGTTATAGTATTACTCCACTTCATGACATAAAAACCATTAAAGAAGACCTTACTGGAGTCTTCTTTTTTTAAAGGTTTATTAAAGTTCATTTGTAGTGCTTCCTGTGACTGTCACAAAATACAGGAAGAATAATAGAAGTTTTAAAAGCTGAAGCCAAAATCCAGCGGGGGGATTAAACTTCTAAAAAATAAAAACCCTAAGATATTAATCCTGCTGTCACGTCGACACTGATTGCCTGTCCTTAATAGAGGGAGAATTGAGTTTTCTGATGGTGCTTAAGGGTTTATTTCCATCAGCAAAACTCATCAAAACAGTGAGAGAAACCAATCATTTTTTTTTAAAGTTACTTGAGAATGATTGCGCGTGATAAGCATCTTAAAATTGTAATATTGTGCAATTCTTATATTGCGTAGCGTTGAAAATAACGGTTGCACTTTATGAGCTCGGCTTGTCTGAAATGTTGATGATGAACCTCCAATTCATGGTTAGCATTTACTAGCAAGCTAAATGGTTACGCTGGTCCGTTAGAAGCGACTCTTTTAACACGAATTGATTGAATTGACGAAGTTAGCCCGACATCCTCACAATCAACATCAGTGTAGTTTGACACTTATGGACTGTTTTCATCTGTGTGACTGCAAAAGTGGACTGAGCCATTAACCTTTGAAAGGCGGCAGGCTGTTAGATACAACCAGCTCAGTTATGCAGTTGTCTTTTCAGGAAAAGTTGGCATGCTGTGCTAATAATTATGAATGATTTTTTTTTTTTTTTTAATTAAAGCTTTTTTGAAGTTCCTGCTTTTGTTGGGTTCTCAGAGATGTAGCTGATAAAAAGTTTGCTAAAAGATTTCCTCTGAATTTTGAATGTGGAACGTTTACTCCACTGGAACTGCAGTACCTGCTACACTATATATTGCTGTATCAAGTCTAGCCTCTGTTGCAAAGTGGGGAAATAGTGGGTGGAAAGTTGGTGACAGAAGGAGCTGCAGCTTGGAGAGGGCCCACACAGACTCCAAAAGAATTACTTTGTTTAAAAGGCAGTGCCTTAAGCAATGTTCTCTCAGGGTCCAGATATCTGAGTCAAATCCCTGCTGCACAAAAAAACAAAGCACTACTAGAGTTTGAGTAGGGTTGTACTGTTCAATTTCTCCTCCCTGGAACAAAGGAGCGAGTGATTCATCTTAAAATAGCTTTGTATGATTTATTAATTCCGATCCATGACACAGGCTTGCTGATTCTCATTATTTTGGATTTGGGTTAGAGATTTACAGACTTTATTTGGCTTGAGGTAGAATTATTTTCCAGTTTATGAATTCATTGTCAGTTTTCAGGCACCGGTCCTAAACAAGGTTTGCATGCTTATGTTTACACAGGGTGACATAGCATAAGCACTGCAAACAGTTGTGGTTTAACAAAGATGTTACCCTACATGTGGCACGCAACTGATCTCGAGTGTTTAATGCAGATATACAAAGGTCCTAGATTTTATTGCATTTCCATAATTTTATGTCCTATTTCATCCTCTCCACCAGACTAACTAATTTAGTTAATGCAGAAGTCTTTGTTTTTAATCATACAGAATTCTTGGTAAGCTTGCTCAGTTGTTTAAAGCTTTCTTTTTTAACGCGTTATATCATTTTATTCAGAAGCTCTTCTACTTGTAATTTGCTTGTAATAATGATCCATCTTGTCTGGCATTACCAAGAGCAGCCTTACTGAAGATTAACTGAATCACTTAACCTTTAGTACCCTTTTCCCCAAAAGACCTGCAGTGCTATATTAAATGTAAATAAAACCAAATTCAATATTGTTCAAATGAAACCCTGTATTTAACACAAAAAAAAGAACAGAGAAAATAGATCAATATTTGAAACTGGGACATTTTATTGTCATGCTTTAAAGAAAGTCGACCCTTTTTCAAATTTCTTTTTTATGTATGAGGAAATTAAAAAAAAACTAAACAAAAAAAAAGAACAAGCTGGTGCTTTTTTGAAATAGGTAAAGACAATCTCAGAAGAACAACACACACTTACTGCTTCCATATGAATTAAGAGGGGAAATAGCATCCAGATTCTGATAAAGGCACTTAATTAACAAGCATGATTATCTCTATCAAAGTTGAAGTTTGGACATTTTGCTGGTCTGAAGCGTTCAGGTGTGTGTTAAAACAATGCCAAGAAGGAGCGACGTCAGCAGCAATTGTTGCTGCCAATCAATCTGGGAAGTGTTTTAAGGCCATTTCCAAACAATTTAAAGTCCATCATCCTACAGTGATAAAGATTATTCACAAGTGGAAAGAATTCAAGACAGCTGCCAATCTGTCCCAGGAGGGGACATCCCAGCAAATTCACCCCAAGGTCAGACTGTGCAATACTCAGAGAAACTGTCAAAAAACCAAGAGGCGCATCTCAGGCTCTACATGTAAATGTTACATTTATCAGAGTGCGATTAGAAAAAGACTGACTAATTATAGCTTGTTTGTAAGGGTTACAGAAGAAAGCCCAGCAGCATGGTTTAGGCTAACAGAGCTGCATCTGATCTAACCATTAGACAATGTCCTTTGGACAGACAAGATGAAAATGGAGATGTTTGGCCATGATGTTTGGATAAAACCAATCACAGCATATCAGCATAAACACCTCATAGCAGCTGTCAGCACGGTGGTGGAGGGGTGAGGATTTGGGCTTATTTTGCAGCCACCGTACCCGGGCAGCTTGCAGTCATTGAGTTGACCGTGTAATCCTGTGTATACCAAAGTATTGTAGAGCCAAATGTGAGGCCATATGTTTGACAACTAACATTTGAGGAGATTTGAATGTTATTGCAGAAACACAATAAAGATTTCTGGCTTCTTCACCTACTTCCAAGGTGCTTAGAGAAGAGTCAAAGTCTAAAGAGGCTGAAGCTCCAGAAGAACAAGGTTATTACTTGATAAATTAGTTTTAACCAACAGTCTTGATCAGAGCCATCACCATAATCGGACATGAGACAGAACAACGATCCCAAGCACAGCAGCAAATCTAGACCAAGATGACTGAAAAATAAAATAATTAAAGTTAGACGTCAACACAGCTGAACTGCTGTTGGAGGACTTTAAGAGAGCTGTGTATAAATGCTGAAGTAAGGTTGTAAAGAAGAGCGGACGGAGACGTCTGTATAATCATATGAGAGACTGACTGAGGCCAACGCTTCAAGTGAAGTTTCTAAATGTAGTTCTACGAGTAATTGAATCATGGGGTGTACAGTCATGGCCAACGGTAATTTTTTTATTTATATGGCAATAAAAGGTTTGGAAGCATATGAAATCCTTATCATTGCTCTTCACTGATAGAAGTAAAAATGTATAATTTAATTAAAAACTAAAGTGCATGAAAAACAAACACTGTCATGGCTGTGCTTAGGTTTTCACTGCCTCTGCATTTTGACTTAGATTTAAGGTAATATTGTTGTTCATCTGGACTTGTATGTAATATTTTTATTATGTCATGGAAACCCATGTGTAACAGAACCACGGCAGACCCGATGACATTACAATGCTTTTCAGCATATTTTATTTACACTTATCACACAGTTGCTGTATACACAACTCAGTCATCTGCAGCTCACAGCCCAACAGGACAGGACCCAGTACAGATTTTAAAGCCGGCGGGGCATGATTGCAGACCACACCCCGCCACACCACGTAAACCTTGAATCTAACAGGTATACCTTCTTTTGACTATGACTGAGTGGCTGTTGCAGAATAACATATGCTGCTATTAAGATGATGACTTTTCCAGAGAACGCTGTTCTTATTTCAGCATTCAAAAATTTAAATGGGGTTAGGGGGAGTACCTAGCTCCTAAACCTCTTAAAAGAAGAAATAATGCAAGACATGATTATAAAATGATCATTT
>NW_024582456.1:924772-938633 GCF_018398535.1 Haplochromis burtoni
AGTTTGTACAGCATGTTTTGGAAAATTTTAAATGAAATTTAAATTTCTTGGCTGGAAATAGTTTTTTCCAGATTGTTTTTTCTTCATTCGTATATAAAAGCACACAGATGAGTCGCCTACATGTCTTTGTACCAGCAGTGAAAGCATTAAGTCACATTTCAACATGGTGCGAGGAGAGGTGCTCAATGCAGAGAGCTCTTTGCTCTCACCTTCTCTGACACATGAGGGCTCAGTCAGGAGAGTGAGAGTAATGTTGCTTCCCAGGAACCAGAGAATGAATCGGTCACTGACTGGGCTATAAAGCTTTTCTTCTGCCAGCAGTGTGATGGCACGTATACAACAACGCTTCATGCCAGCAGTTGACACAAAGCTCCTGCTTGGTCAGGAAAAACACAAATTGCCCAATGTTGTTCTGCAGCTCAGAAATCTGTGTTTCCTGCTGTAAAGACCGAGTCTTTACAAAGTGATTCTTTAAGTAGGACCATTTCTGCACGGTTTGAGGTTTGGACACTGACTGCTTCTCTCCATCCAACGGTAGGAGAGCAACATTAAGGCTGGCAGGAGCACCGTGAAGTCCAAATCCTTGTCTGATTTGTAACCTGCTGGGACGTTTGATTTACAAGGGTGATCAGAGGAAAAAAATTCTCCAGCAGCCAGCATGAGGATGAAAGCGTACTAAGGAAGTGTAATCATGTAGCCGATTGCTCTGGAGAAGAAGGTCAAAGCACACGCTTGTTGTCATTAAAACCTTCTTTATGTGTTCTGTGAAGTTCCTCGGGTTATAAGAACAGTATTGTCAGTCTCTATGGACTTCTTGTGATTTAGAAAGCTGGTTTTAATTGTAATTATAATTACATTTTAACTGATTTTATATTGAACCTCATAGGCTATGTTATACTGATAAATGGATAATTCGATGCTGCACATTTCTAATTAAAGCGTGCAGATAATGTGGGGTTCCTAGTGGTATAATTGCAGCAAAATTCAGGAATATAAATATATAAATGTAGTGCATACATTTAGAGCTTGGGGGCTAGAAGGGTATACTTATTAATTAACTGCAAAAATTGTGCCTCATTATTATTTCTCATTACTGGTTAATTGCTTCATTGTTTCAGCACTAATTCTAACATGTTGCAGAGAAAATCTCTGTCTCGATAATCTTCTCAGATGTCTAAATCTCCTTGTCCTTTTTCAGGCTTTTTAAAATACAATTACAGCACACAAGCATTTCATTCTTACAGCAATCTAAAGTCATTCCACTGCCAAATGCCAACAATACACACTATGGAGAAGACTAAGAGACTTTAAATGGCACAAAAGCTCACGCTCTGTCATACAAAAAATACGGCACTGTAAATTCAATGAAGTCATCTTTTCATATTAATCTAAATCTGTTTTTATTCATATAAAAGATCACAGGATTCAGACCCTTTAAAACACATGAATATGAACCACCTACTAGTCTTTAGAGTCAAAATAATGACTTTGTTGAAATAAATGTGAAGATTTCTTACACCTCATTAAATGAACAGTACTCCTAGTGTCCATTTTTTCTATTAAAACTTTTCTGAGACATCCTTCCTTTATAGTCTGAAGAAAATATTTAGAGTCTTGGCTTACAGTGAGGATTTTATACGTATTAACCGTACTAAAAAAAAAAGGAAAAGAAACATGTAAGGAGGTAACTGATGTCCTTTTACAATAAATACATTCATTGAGTGTCTGCTGCCTGTGATACATGCTCTTTGTGTCAGTCGAACAATTAACAGCTCTGACTTATTTAGTAGAAAGAAACACATCTTTTTTTAATTTACTGAAATTCACTTATTCAGCTGATTCATGTTGTCAGAAGTCAAATAACAATACTGGACTAATGAGTCGATCAAGCTTTCATTCGTTCAGAAGACCTTGAATCCTTACTTGACTTAGTGTATGTGATCTATCAGAGATATGTGTAGTTACAACACTTTTCTTGCACGTTCAAAATGCTCCTTCTAGTTTCTGCTTTGGCTTTATTTGTGTCTTTCTACATCATCTTGGTGAAATAGGTTATAAAAGCACTTCTATTATAAGACTACACTGACTGGCTTTTCTCTTCTGTCTTTTAGTAACCGACTGTCGAGTCTTAGAGGGGTTGCAGAGATATTCCTCTATCCCCACGTACCTGCCTGTCAACTATCAGCTCCTCAATGCTGACTTGGGATTTTTCCTGAAGGAGGCCAACCAGGACTTCATGAGGAACTCTACCCTGGTGTCGCGGACCGAGCCCTTCTTCATCTACCAGGCCAGAAGTTTGCCCTCTGTGAACGCCAGCTATGGGCCCCTCTCTGTGGAGCAGCCTGTCCCCTTAGAGCTCCTGCAGAGTCCGGGGACCTTTCCTGCCTCTTCTCTTTTTACCTTTAACTGGAAGGTGCAGACCTTTATCATGAATTCCCGAATTCACTTGACCAAGCCCAAAGTCCAGGTGTTGTTCTATGTTGCAGGCAGGGACTGGGATGACTACAGTGCCATCGACAAGCTGCCCTGTGTGCACATGTTTGCTTTCCATGAAACCCAGGAGGTACGTGGTACTTGCCAGCTGAGGGGGGAGCTGGGACTGTGTGTGGCTGAGCTGGAGCCACTGGCCAGCTGGTTCAGCCCACCTAGCGTCGTGCCAGGACGCCAGAGGAATCACGAAGTGTCCGAGGGCACCCCAGTGGAGCTCTACTACGTGCTGCAGTCCACAGACGCAGGGTGCCACTCAGATGAATCCAGAAAGGACAATTTCATCCGCACAAGTCAGGAAGGGCTGTTTGGTTCCTATACTTCAACGCCTTTGAGGAGGATTGGCGGTGTGAGGCTCTACCAGAACCCCACTGAGCCACCTCTTGCTGAACACAGGCTGGATAATAACTTTATGGTCTTGGTGCCAGCCACACCCATGAGGCAGAGGGAAACTGGCTCTGCTTTTATCACCGTGTCAGCCTACTCTCCTGTGGAGATGTTTACTCTCAGGTAAGAACATATTTCTTTCTGTTGTTCAATAAAATGTCTTACTGAAGAGTTTTTCTGTCAGTCTCACATAGTGAGGTTCTGCAGCCAGTGTCTCTTGACTCCCGTGTTATCCTTTCAGTATATTCCATCTTAAAAATCTGGACATTATTCTTATAAAACATTAATAAGGCCTGGTGTCACCTCACTGAAACACTGGAACAGCTGGAACATAGCAGAATCGGTTTTCCTTTCTCCTCGCTCCCTGCTCGTTCCATCTGTTCTTCTCGCCCTCCACAGTCACCCGTGTTGGGTTTCACTTCAATATAGCTGTTCTCCATTTTCTGTAATTTTCTTAAGTCAAAAATAAAATAATGATTGATTTCAGCTTATCAACGCCACCTGTTAACCGAGGTAAGCAGTAATTGCTCTGCTTCTGTACTCAACTGATCAAATCATTATTGATTGCGAAGTCAGCTGGCAACATTAATGTAGCACACAGCCTAACGACGACGACTTCATTTTGTGATTGGCTGCACTGGGATACAGAATAAATGACTGGAAAGAGTTTGAGGAGAGTCGTCCTCTTTCATGACGGTATTTATACAAGAAAAGGTGCCATGTAGCTAACAGCTCCTTGACGTTTGTGGTCAAATTAATTCATTGATTGTTTTTTGTGGCCATGTGAGAAATGTAATGTGATTTAACCCTTTTGTGGGTGAAACCTTTCACCAATAAAACAAAAGGAGTTTGTGGTTCAGGCCAAGAAACAAGCTATACCAGGCTTTACAGTTACAGTTTTTTGTTGTTGTTGTTGTTGTTGTTGTTGTTGTTGTTTTTTACAGTGACTAGAAGAATTCATGCTTACATTGTTACTCACAATTAATGTCATTATTACACATTGTTCATTATTTTTCCTTAAAAGAAACCATTACATTGATTAATTCAATCCCAGAGCAGCTCACTACACTACTCGTTGTATTTTGCATTGCTCTGTAAAATGACCTGAAATGCAGTCACATAATTGTAACAGTATAAACCTGAGGCTACAGTCCCAAATGCCAACACATAATCCTATCCTAATGAGGGCATACATACAGTCTTTTTTATGTTTATGCATGAACACAAAAAACAATGTACAGTAAAGATGAAATCAGGACCAAAGAGACTTTAAGGTCATCGCACAATGATTGCACTGCAGTGCTGCAAGTCAGACTGCTCATCATAGCTTTTGTTAGCTGCTGAAGATCAGGATCTGGGTGCTGGGTTGGGGTCAGCTTTAGCATCACTGTGGGTTGTTGGCTAGCTTTGTGTTAGCATGTTGTCTAACGCAAGTTAGCAGTATATAGTTGTTTCTGTCTTGGATTCAGGACTTTATCGTCATGCTCTTGTGCTTTTGTGCATTAAAAACAAAAGTAATGACCTAGTAAAAATAATACAAGAATTGAAATCAGCTAAAGATGTAAAGTGATTACAATAAGACATTTTGTTGGAACGCATCACTTTCAACATTGTTATCACCATATCCATAAAAAACTTTTTAAGAATGATTTCAGTCAAACATGAGCCTCGTTTGTGTTTTGTCTCATTTTAGGCAAATCAGTTTAAAACTATACAAAAGTAATAAAAAGTTGAAAAGGTTCCTCTAAGGTTCCTCCACTTCCTCTAAGGATCAGTTTAGTATTTGGGACATTATCTTCAGCATTAATGTGTGTTTGTCTGATGAATATTGTCAGGATCAGTATATTGTCTTGTCCATAATTTTTGTTGCCTTTTCTTTTTCTTTTGAAGGATTAAACAGTAAAATATCATCTGTAAACCTCAGAAATAATATAATATTAACAGAAGTAGATTTACAGAATTCTCAGTTCCTTTGTTAAAAAGTTGTTTTAACTCACCAACATGCTGTTTATTAAAAATGTTTACATTTAATTTTGTCGAGAGCTCACAGACTAAAATGTTAGAAGGGTTGTTGATTGCACATTACTGTTAATATGAGGCATAAGGTTCATTTGTGCTAGTATTTTTGCAATGTTAGTCATTACAAACTTTTTTGCCCATGAAACATGGCTGATTTTTTGGCAGTGCCAGCTTTCACAAAAAAGTATATTTTTAGGTACCATGTACTTTAGGACAGAATGAGGTGGATAATTTATAACGATATTGCTTCACGAAGAACAGATCTGGATGCTGGTCTTTTAGGTGCTTTGCTGAATTTAATCCCTTGGTCTGAAAACCACGACAGAATTGCTTGAATATCACCTCATTTTATCAATTATCATCCCTTGGTCACCCACATCATCCCTCCATGCCTGACTCTACCTTTCTTACCCACGTCAAGGACAGAGCTACTGCGAGAGTTGCATTTGTGGCCATAAGACTAGAAAACTTGTGGGTGTATGCTGCCTCTGCCTGTTCAAAAGAATTGTAACCTTCACTGCCTACAGTATTAAAAAACACAAGTGCCATTGTGTTTTCAGAATTTCTATTTAAAAAAAGTTAAAGGAAGGTAAATACCAGTTCTGGTGACATCCCAATTCATCGTGGTGTCATCGAAATTTCTTCAAGAAAGCAAAAAAAAAATTATTTCCTAAAATGTTTTCCACATTTGTTGTGAGTCTGTGTGAGTAAACTGACATGTTACTGCAACACAATACCAGACTTGTTATATACAGTGCCCTTCCAGAGCAGACTGAAATTTTAGCTTTGGGAAGCTTTGAGATCAAAACGAGACAATGAGCCCCTCTCTGAGCTATCGTTTCAAGATATTTATATGACAACAGCACATAAACCAAACTGAAAAGAAAGCGAGCAAAAACAGTTGTGTGTTAACGAACCTTTAGACGGTACACTTCATAGCCTATACAAGGTATGAATTATATGCTGTGTAAAATTAACTTCTATGTTATAATAGATATATTATAGTTGTTTTTATTTCATCTTACCACAACCTCATAACTTATTTTCTAGCTAACCACATATATCTTCAGTAAGTGCAGGAAGAGCCGGGTTATCTCTCAGAAATGCAGTGACTCAGTGAAGCTGCTGATAGGTACTAATTACAATGAACAGATGAGACAAAATGATTTAGATAATTAACATGTGATGCAAATGAGGATGCCATTAATTAAAATGCATGTCCATTAGTGTAATGACTGAAGGCGATCTTAATCACACTGGTTTAGAACATTTATAAACCTCCAGAGATGCTCTAACAAGGGGTCAAACCAATTCATCAAACTATGTAAAAAGGAAAACAAACTAGGTGGAATGCAATATTAAGATGAAGCGTACCGATACTTATATCAAGCTGTAGCACTCTTATTGTGCGCTAATAAAAACAACAATTTCCCGAGTTTACAACAAATATGCACAGAAGATGTTTTAGGGCCAGAATTGGAGCTGAGGTAAACAAGTTAACGGCAGCTTGTATTGTTTAGTTTTGACAAGCCAAAGAAAATTTCCAGACTTGCCCTTCTCGTGCTTCATTTAATCGCCTGCTAGTTGTCCTGAAGTGATAAGCATTAAACTTTCTTTTTCCGAACTGTGAAAGTCTGAATGAGTTCTTTGATCAGTCAAATGAACAGGCCAGGCTGGCCGCAGAGGCAGTGCCTGTGGTGTTTTCTTTTTTTTTTTATTTGGCAGCGTTACGCATGCCAGGCGCAGGTTGGCCATCTGAGAGCGACAGATATGAAAAGGCCTCTGTGTGGTCCTAGGTGATAAGGCTGTCCTCATACATGCATTTGTTAGGACACTTAATCGCCAGAGCGAGAAGACTTTGATCTCTATATTCACAACATCATTATCATTTGTGTACTACGCACTTCGATGTCAGCCATTGTTGGCTGTATCCGCGAATGCAGAATGAGCTTATGATCGTGTGAAATTAGTCAAACAGACCCTCGGCTCTATGTTAGTTTAAAATGTTTATTAGATCCCCGCTCTTTAAAACCAAAATCCGGGGGTTAGTTCTGCATGCTCATAAATTTATACGCACTATTTGCACAAAAATCCTCTTCTTCTCAATGGACATGATGAAAAAGGTCAAATTTAAATGAAAGTTGAAATGGTCATTGAGCCTTCAGTCATTCTTCCCTCTTCTCCACTTCAGTTTTCACCTTACTTTGCTCCATTATGCTGAAAGGTTCACACTGTGATAGATATTATGCAAAGAAAGCTAATTTGGAATATTCTTAATAGCCAATCATCCGGCCAATTTGTTGCATTGTGAATTCACAGCAGGGTATGGCTTGCTGGGGCATTTCTCTGTTGACATGCTACTTTTAATTTGACGGGTTCTGATTTGATTTGACCTCCTCTGTGTTAATAGGCTCTGTCACTCAGGAACTGGAAAGTTTTGCTTATTTTTATTGTAGCTTACTTTCCTCAAACGCGGACAGATTTCGATGTGGAGCATATCGTCGCTACTTGTAGTTACTATCATCAGTCATCCTGGCATGAGCACATTTCTATTTCCTGTCTCCTCTCCCTTTGATAAGCCATCATCCACTGGAAAAAAAATAAAAAGGTTTAAATGTCAAATGAAAGAGAAAATGGCCTGAATTATTCTAGAAAAAGACCATTATGGCTAACATTTTAAAATCCATTATCACCATCTTACATGCACAAGGTGGAGGTATCTAGTTTGGAGGCCACCATGTTTAAATAATATTCCAGGGGCAGTGCAATTTACTCTGGAATAGAAGAGTCTTTACCAAATTCTCCTTTTAATTTGATGAACTGTTGAATTAATAAAAACATGCATCATCCTTGAAAAAAAAGAAATGGAAAAATTGGAAACTACCCATCCTTGGACAGCCGACATTTTTGTGAAAATATTTAACCACTTAAGGTTCAGTTAGTACCATACAAGTGCTCCTTTTAAAATTTTGATTAATGTACAAGAGACTTGAAAAAAGGAAGTTAAAGCAGAGCAAGCACAAAACTGCAGTTCCTGTTGTGGCCACTTGAAGCAGGCTCCCAATGCATGTCAACGTCCATAGACTCCCATGTTACAATGCCCAAATTTAGTGCCTTACAATCATTTTTACAGTCTATTGTTTCCATCGCTATGAATAGTTCATGATATTTACGAGGGATGAATTTTTAATTTATAGCTCATCCACCTGGATACTAGAGGTAAGGGCATGGCCACTTTAATTAACAGTTCCTCTAGATGTCTGCTAGACCTCAACTGTCATGTAATGCAGAGATTGGGAACTCAAATGTGTGCAGGCACGCTTAAAGAACAACAAAACCCCAAACTACAATAGCAAAAAAACCCAGCCCTTTATTAGATGTCCAAAACATAAATCAGCCTGTAAAATCCATCTATTAAAAAAACAAACATGAGGTGAAGCAACAGGATGAAAGATTAACATACGCTGAGGTACTGAACAGAGGAACAACAGGACTATATGAACTCACACACTGAGGGCTAATTGGGTTTACACACAGCCGGGGGAAACAAGACACCGTGGCATCATCTCAATCACAGGGGAGGAAGGAAAAGCAGATACAAGACACAGAAGACAACTAACCAGCAGTTAGTTTAACAGGAATCAAGAAATGATAACTAGCAAACTCAGACAGAAAAGTCAACTTAAAAAGGGACAAAAACATAAAGAAAACACAGATGGGGAAAAACAAAATGAAGGAACTATTAAACTGTAAAATAAAAGGAACTAACACACAAAGGTAAGCAAGCAGAAATGTAACTCTGAAAACTCAAAACTCTCTCTGAGTGTAACCCCAGGACCACCACAGGACAGGACCCCCAATAAATGAAGGTAATGAACATAATATTTCTGACATATTTGTAATGTTGATGCATTTTTATTTGAGTCATCCAACAAACATATTTAACTGTGGGCTGTGTATGTATGTTATCAAGCAGTTATTTAGCTCTAATGTGTGTTAGCAGATATGTTCATCTCTGCTGAGCACCAATATGGTTTATGGATGCAACTTGCAAGCTAAGTGTGCTCATCCAAATGTTGTAAACTGTGGCACGGAACAGCTAACATGACAGCGGTAAAAATGCTGGTGCTAACGCATTAAAATGTTGGATCCAAAACCAAAGGGTGGCATCACAGTGGCTACAATCTCTTCTTAAAAGTTTATATAGTGTACACAAATTTAAATGAAATTTTAAAATCTCAAACCACATCAGTTCTCCCAGCTCGGTTTCAAAATATTGAAATACTCCCTGGTGAGATTTGTCCCAATTTGCGGGAGAATGATAAAGAAGAAGAAGAAGCAACAGCGGCTGAAACAAAGACTACCTACTTAATTGTTAACATGCTTCAAAAAACATTTTGAATGTCAATATTTTAGAGGTGCTTTAATATAGATAAATTCCATAAGACATGCAGCTGACACAGCATTAACTTTATTGTGTTCAAACAAAGATTGAGGTAAAAAAAAATGTAATTGAAAGTAATAGGCAGTAATTAGAGACTGCGGAAAGAAATCTGACAAAAAAAAAGTAGAAGCACTATAAACACAATTACAGGGAGACGGGTCTGACTGCTGCTGAACAGTTTTCTGGGTGAAACTCTAAGTGGCAGTCATGCTGCTGTATCTCATCAGACGTTGTAAGTCGTCATCCAGCAGAAAGCTATTATTCCACAAACCCATTTGAGTAAATGCTAGATTGCTTTTTCATTACACCATAAGCCATTATTTACACCAAGCTTAAAAGTTTACTCTACATGCAGCTACTTCATTACCTGATGATATAAAGGTAGAGATTTTAACTCCTCAACGGGGTTTAAGATGTATTGTGGATGTTAATTGATATAATCAAAGAATAGGTTGTTGTGAACAAAGATGGATTAAGCAGGATTAACTATTTGATTGCTATGGATTGCATAGCTGTACGCCTGCTTTAGCGTGCCCCCACTTTGTTAGATTTGGGAGAGAAACTGTTACGGCCGAGAGGGCCCGGCTGTGGGTGTGGACTCAAAATGCAGACACAGAGGGAGGCAAACGGGCGTGAACACAGTGCTTTATTTACAAGTGTCTAGTGAAATTACACAACAGGAGACTATGAATGCTATGAATTATGAAATGCTATGAACTGTGAACTATGAGGCCAAACTGTGAACATGAAACTGAGTGCTATGGCTAGGTGCTGGATTTCACGGATGGAAAAAAGGGGCAGCGGCTTGGATGGAGGTACGCAGTCACTATAATGAGAAGAGACAAGTAGTCAGTGGCAGTCCAGTGAATCACAGCTGCAGGATTAGGCTATGGAGGTTAGGGCTTACGCATTGCAGGTTTAAAGTGTCATGCGAGGAAGGGGTGTCCAGGGGGTTCCGGGTGAGGAGTGTCCAGAGAGGATTCAGAATATGCGTGGAGTGAGGGACTTGGCAGGGAGGCAGGCAGGTGTAGTCCGATGGTGGAGAGGAAGAAACCAGATGACAGAACCAGCGTCCAGGCGGAGATGAGGGTAGTTCGGGAAACGTGACTGCCAGGCGGGTCCTATGACAAAGAAAACACGGTGAGGGAAAAAGCAGTAGTTGAGGGTTCTCACAAGGGGTTCGCAGCCTAGCACTGACATGGGTTAGCAGAAGATCTGGCAGAGGTCTGTTGTGAATGCTGGTCTTATATGCAGGTGACTTGATTGGAACCAGGTGTGGAAGCTGATTGGAGTCTCTGCCTGAAGGTAGAACCCAGCGGAGTGGAAAAACCCCGTGCTCACCCGGACCATGACAGTACCCCCTCCTCAACGATCGCCCCCCGGCGACCGAGCAGACCCGGACACGCGACGAGACCTGAAAAAAATCAGAAATAAGCGCCGGGTCCAAGATCAGAGACCAAGACACCCACGAACGCTCCTCAGGCCCGTACCCCACCCAGTCCACCAGAAACTGCCGGCCCCTGCCCCACCGACGCACATCCAGGATACGCCGCACCGAAAAGGCAGGATGACCATCGACGAGCCGGGCGGGAGGAGGGGGGTCGGAAGGAGGGCACAGAGGACTAGACAACACCGGCTTGACCTGCGAAACATGGAACACCGGATGGATCCGCAACGATGCAGGCAATGTGAGCCGGACTGCCGCAGGGCCGATCAGCCTGTCAATCACAAAAGGCCCAACATAACGCGGAGACAGCTTGCGGGAGGTTCCCTGGAGCGGGATATCCTTAGCCGCCAGCCACACTTTTTGCCCCGGAGAGTAAGTAGGAGCCGCTGTGCGCCGCTGGTTGGCGTAGTGGCATTGGCGAGACACAGCGCGCAACAGCGCCTCACGAGTCCGCGTCCAGGCCCGGCGGCAACGCTGCAGATGATGCTGGACAGAAGGCACCGCAAGCTCAGCTTCTTGCTCGGGGAACAGAGGTGGCTGGTAACCTAAGGACGCCTCAAAAGGTGAAAGACCTGTGGCCGAGGCGGTGAGTGTGTTATGCGCATATTCAACCCACGGCAAGAATGTGGACCAAGAGGCTGGATTATGGGCAGTGACGCAGCGAAGAGTGGTCTCGAGTTCTTGGTTCAGGCGCTCAGTTTGGCCATTGGTCTGTGGATGGTAGCCTGAGCTCAAACAGGGCTTGGCCCCCAGCGCCGTACAAAAGGCTCCCCAGGCCTGAGAAGCAAACTGGGGACCCCTGTCAGACACTATTTCCATAGGGATCCCATGGAGTCTGAAAACATGTTCAACCAACAGTTTAGCTGTTTCTGAAGCAGTGGGCAGTTTATCTAGAGCTATGAAATGTGCTGCCTTGGAAAATCTGTCAACTATGGTAAGTATGGTAGTCTTTCCTGCAGAGTCCGGAAGCCCTGTTACAAAATCCAACGCAATATGTGACCATGGCCGGTGTGGGGTGGTTAGTGGTTGAAGCAGTCCGTAAGGACGGTGATTCCTGGACTTATTACGAGCACAAACCGTGCAAGCAGCTACGTATTCACGTACATCCCTATCCAACGTCTCCCACCAAAAGTGTCTCTTCAGTAGCATAGCTGTCCTACCTCGGCCCGGGTGACCTGTGAACTTGGCCGTGTGAACCCATTCCAAAACCTTGGAGCGGGCTGCTGTGGGTACATAGCGCTTGTTAGCTGGACCGGTGCCCGGATCAGGTTCTGCTTGTAGAGCCCGCTGAATGACGGAGTCTACTTCCCATGTGACAGCCCCTACACGACAGCTGGCAGGGAGTATGGAGGGCACCCCTGACCGCTCTGAGGCAGCTTCGAACTGGCGGGAGAGAGCATCTGGCTTAACATTCCGGGTACCTGGGCGATATGAGATAGAAAAGTTGAAACGGGCAAAAAACAGTGACCAACGGGCTTGGCGTGTATTTAGTCTCTTTGCATTCCGTAGGTATGTTAAATTTTTATGGTCTGTCCAGACTATGAATGGGTGCTCAGCCCCCTCCAGCAGGTGCCGCCACTCCTCCAATGCCAGTTTCACAGCAAGCAGCTCATGGTCCCCAATATCGTAGTTTCTCTCTGCCGGAGACAAGCGACGAGAGAAGAAAGCGCAGGGTTGTAACTTTGCTGATGGACCAGTATGTTGAGACAACACTGCCCCCACTCCAACATCCGACGCGTCCACCTCTACGATGAAGGGCTTGCTGGTGTCGGGCTGAATTAGCACAGGAGCGGTTGCAAACAGCTGTTTTAGCTTGTTGAAAGCTCTGTCGGCCTCAGCAGACCATGTGAATGTGTGCTTGTAGATGTGAGGCGTGTTAGAGGTGCCTACCTGACTGTAGTTCCTGACGAATCGCCTGTAGAAGTTGGCAAAGCCCAGGAATCTCTGGAGAGCTTACGGGAGTGGGCACCGGCCACTCTGTGACTGCCTTGACCTTTGCTGGATCAGTCTTCAGTTGCCCCCCTGCCAGGATATAACCAAGAAAAGAGACTGACGATGCATGAAACTCACACTTTTCTGCCTTTATGTACAGTTTGTTCTCCAATAAGCGCTGGATGACAGCACGGACATGAGCGTGATGTTCCTGGAGCGATCTGGAAAATACGAGTATGTCATCCAGATATACGAACACAAATCTGTTCAGAAAGTCCCTGAGAACATCATTCACTAAAGCTTGAAATACGGCTGGGGCGTTCGTTAGTCCAAAGGGCATGACCAGGTACTCGAAGTGGCCCAGTGGCGTGTTAAAGGCCGTCTTCCACTCATCTCCCTGCCTAATGCGAACCAAATGATAAGCATTACGAAGATCCAGCTTAGTGAAAATAGTGGCGCCTTGCAGGGACTCTGACACAGAACTGATGAGTGGCAATGGGTATTTATTCTTTATAGTTATGTCGTTGAGACCACGGAAATCAATACATGGCCGTAGCGACCCGTCCTTCTTACCCACAAAGAAGAATCCGGCAGCAACAGGTGAAGACGACGGTCGAATTATTCCAGCAGCAAGTGACTCTCTGATGTACTTCTCCATAGCAACACGTTCTGGTTTAGATATGTTGTATAATCGACTGGAGGGCAAAGGAGCACCGGGGAGAAGGTCTATGGCACAGTCATATTGTCTGTGAGGCGGCAAAACTTGTGCCTTACTCTTACTAAATATCTCTTTGAAATCGTGATATTCCATGGGCACACCAGTGAGATCGGGGGTTGTGTCTTCCAACGCATAGGGCTCCTCGGGGCCCGGGGGACACGCCGACCTCAAACAATTAGCATGGCAGAATACACTCCAGCTTATTATCTTCCGTCCAGACCAATCCAAGTGTGGATTGTGTAGCTTTAACCAAGGGTAGCCAAATGTGAGGGGAGTGTCAGGCGATGAGAGGGCGAAGAAAGTGAGCTCCTCCCTATGATTTCCTGAAGTGATTACAGTCACTGGCTCAGTGTGGTGAGTTATTTGCGCAAAGACCTGGTTATTAAGTGCTTTCGCAGAAATGGGCGGATCTAAAGGCACAAGGTGC
>NW_024582456.1:940288-963143 GCF_018398535.1 Haplochromis burtoni
TGGTGGAGAGGAAGAAACCAGATGACAGAACCAGCGTCCAGGCGGAGATGAGGGTAGTTCGGGAAACGTGACTGCCAGGCGGGTCCTATGACAAAGAAAACACGGTGAGGGAAAAAGCAGTAGTTGAGGGTTCTCACAAGGGGTTCGCAGCCTAGCACTGACATGGGTTAGCAGAAGATCTGGCAGAGGTCTGTTGTGAATGCTGGTCTTATATGCAGGTGACTTGATTGGAACCAGGTGTGGAAGCTGATTGGAGTCTCTGCCTGAAGGTAGAACCCAGCGGAGTGGAAAAACCCCGTGCTCACCCGGACCATGACAGAAACTGTTTCAAATCATATTCCTTTCTCGCGAGGCTGTTTTATCATGAACAGCAGTCGCTCTTTGCAGTGTCTTAAAGACATTTGTGCACACTAGCAGCCTTTTGCAAAGGAGAGCCAAATGAAAGAAAAGACATTGAAAATGCACTTTAAACTCATTAAATTTAACATGCCAGTAATGTATAAGATGAAGTCATTATCATAATATGTTTTCTGGCATCACTGTGCAAGCTACTTAGTTTTTTAGGTGTCATTGATAATTCATCATTATCTCCTAGTATTATATGCTTCATATGCAAATCAAATGCAATGAAGGAAATTATTTTAAAGGATATTTTCCTGCTGCAATCTCCAGCGATATAAAGTGAGAACCCAGAGCACAAAAGGAAATTGCTCTATTTTCTGTCTTGGTGCAATGCTGCCATGCAGCATGAGTCACTGTATGGTGAGGGCTATTACATGTACATCGTCCTCCCTGCTGGACTCTGCCATTATTTTACAAAAAAAGATTTTGTCGATTTAAGTGACACTTTTCCTGAGAGCAAAGCTTCTTCGGTACACAAACACTCATTCTCATTTCTTGCCATGTAACATACTGCTGTAATTCAGGAACAAAGGATCACACACAGACACAAATGGTGATGGATTGGGGATGTATTATTAACACTGGAGTGGAGACTGGGGCTTGTCTGCTCTTTTCGTGCAGCGTTTACTGCAAAGTAAGCAACAACTGAGCGTGACTGCATGTTGACCAATGCAAGACGTAGCCTCACTTCTTCCGAAAGTAACAGCTGCTATTATTCTTCTCCTTCTCAAACTTGCAGTCTTCAACCTCCGCTGACATTGAGTCAAGCGAATCGAGGCACTCACTTGAGGCAATTATAAAATTTTTAGTGCACCTTTCTCCGGGCTTTGTACAACTTTTTTTCAAACAGGCACTAGTACTTCAGAACACGTGTAAGATGTGTAACATGGGAAGAAGTTCCCATTTAATACAAAGAGAAAAACACCTATTGCATGAATATCTAAAAATAAAACAGCAGTGGTACAATGTGGTTTGAAATTAATATTTAAAAGAGGAAAAGAGTTCAGAAGGGCGTGCCTCACATAAAATCTTAGCTTGATGGATGAACTATATTTTTCATGGAGACACCATAGAAGAAATCAGACAGGAATTGGTGTGATAGCAAATTTATTAGACACCAAGCATACAACTGACGCTGAGTGTAGACTTTAAATAATCAAAGATAAGCAAATGTTACTAGTTTGTTCTAAGAGAATTGCATCATTAATACAGTTTTGTCCAATCAAGAACTTATATCTGTCAAAGTTAATATGAAATGCTTCAACTTGAGGAAGAGGTTTCCCTAAAAACTGATACCCAAAAACCTTCTTTGGGTATCGGTGCTGTTAAATTGGCAGAGACTTGTGCAAAACCAGTAGCAGAGACACGAATTGTCATCTGTGCAACCACAAATATTGTTGCATTTGTTACATTTGTTACCTGCGCTTTCTCTGTGTGGCAGCTGGATTACAAAAGGGTGTTGTGACTGCTTCGTGTGCGCCTGTGCGTGTTGCACAGATGTGCAGGTGTGTACACTGAGTACACACGGCTGAATGTCTCAGCTGTGTGCCAGGCAGATAAACACCGCTGATCTTCTGCATGCAGTTTGTTTAATAGTGTGCCTCCTGTGGAGAACATCCTACCAAACATTTGTTTTCGAACAGATTTCAATAAAGCTGTCAGCGATTTTGCAATAACACTGGGCATCCATTTGTGCGTCTGTGTGTGAACAGGAGTGCCTCCGTGCGCGTTTGTGCTAGTAGGCGAGTGCTCGTGCCTGCAGAGACGTGTTTGCATGCGAGCACCCTGCTATGCTCGCACCGTTAATACCGAAAGCTCCACGAGTGGCTGCGATGGAATCAATTTGCATCTTCTTTAAAAGGCAGTGCATCAGTGAACAAATTACCTACCATCACGCTTCATTATGTGTACTGATGGACAACGGCGACTAATGTATGCAAGAACCAGTGGCCTAAAATATCAGCTGTGGTGGGATTGAGTGTACAAAATCATTATGCCGAAAAGAGTTAAAAACCTGATCTGAGGTAGGCTATTATCCAAAATACTATCTTTGAAAGAGTGGAAGGTAGGATTTAATTTTCCAAAAGGCACAATTTCCTTGTATTACATTTTCTACTACAAAATTTTAAGAGTAAATGCAATCTTTCTGGAAATAAAAGACAAACATCCAGTACTCCAAAGTGGCATTGACCAAGTCCAGTAAGTCGCACACAATTCAGTCAGAAATAAGGCCCCAAAACAGCCCATGAGATACACAAACATAATGCTAAGCTTTGAAGAAGTGATAAGAACAAAGACAATATGACAAAAGACAGTCACATATTACACATATTATTACGGTATTATGCATATTATTATTATTTGGTCAATATGACTGGAGAACAGCTATGGTATTAATAAAGGTTAGACTATTTGAAACATTTGAAAGCTGGAAAAATGTCAACTGTGCCATTAAGATATAGGAGAATGTGATGGATTATTCTGCAATGAGTGCTTTTTCTTCGCTCTCCTCTTTTCACTCTCTGTGTTTACTCTGCATTTAATAATTAGTTATTAATCTCTGGCTTTGTTCCACAGTGTGTCTTTTGACCCATCTCCCTCCACTCACACCCTACCAGTCGTGGCTGATGACTTGCTGAGTGTGGTTCTGCTGGAGGTTTCTTCCTGTGAAAAGGGAGTTTTTCCTTCCCACTGTTGCCAAGTGCTTGTTCATAGGGGCTTATCTGATTGTTGGGGTTTTCTCCGTATTATTATATTACAATATAAAGCACCTTGAGGCGACTGTTGTTGTTACTTATATAAATAACATTGAATTGAAATCATTCATTCTTTAATGATCTGAGAGCAAGTACAAAAGAAAAATGAAAATAGAATTCAAATACAGGCTTAAATTAGGCTCAGTGTGAATTTGATATGAAGCCCACAAGTACAAAAATTTGATCTGTTTTAGGATCATATTAAAGCTTGAAAGACAATCAAACAGTTATAAAACTGTAAATAACAGGAAACAAGAAATCAAAGAATGAGGTCATGTACTGGAGTCTGCCTTTATTACTGATGCTCACTGCGGGAAACACAAGGACTTTAGATGTTATTGAAAACTTTATGCCCTCTTACTTATCTTCCAGGAATAGTGACACTGTTGAGATGTGATGCTCACAGTGTTGTCTGTAATGTGATTTGCAATGACCCCAATGGAGGTCGCGGGCTAAAATGAGTGTCTTTGAGGAATAAAGTTGTTCTTTATAATACAAGTATTGCTGTAGCTTTAACCTCTCTGGGGCCACAACTACTGTCAGAACTAAGACGCAAAGCATTGTTTCTAATTTTGATTTTGTATTTCAAAAACATCACAATTTCTGAAATTCCAAGGTTTGTATCTAAGAAAAACTGTCTCATATTAATTTACAAGGATATAAAAAGTGAAAAAAGAAGCAGTTGCTAATACTTGAGGGGCCGGGACCATGGAAATTAATTTACTGTAAGCTCGTCTTCACTTTATCAAGCGGTTCGCATGGGACAAAAGTGTCAGGATATTTGCTTCTAAATGTCTCTGTATATTAATTTGCACATTAACAGAGTCACTGATTCTCTTAAATCTTCATACTACAAACAATACACTCTGGAGTAAAGACAGATAGAATCGCAAGTCAGGTCCTCTTAAATCATGCTGCATCAGCTCCAGGCTTGTAGCTGCAGAACACTAATGGCTGAAGAGAAAAGTCTCAATAAAACAGAAATAAATGAGCCTTCACTGGGGTTGAGAAATAAAAACGCAGCGGGAGGCCTCCCTCTTTTTGCGTAAGACCCCAACGTGCAGACCAAGGCACTGGTCACATGCTCATATCAGATTCATTATAGTCCAATCTCATTTGAAAGCCATCATCCCCAGCTATAAACAGGCACTGAATCAGCAGCTGCTGGGATGCTTCTGCAGGGGAGAGCATGTGATGAAAGAATAAGAAAATGCCTTGTCATTTGTTGGCAGGCATTGAAGCCATAAGCCATTTTCCTAAAACAGCTTATCCATTTGAAAGTGGAAGAAAGAATTACTCTGGGGAACAGATATAGATGATTAAGACGAAACGCATCTGAGAAAAGGACTTCAAACATGCATTAAATAAATCTTGTCAGACGTCTCTGCGTTGTTATGAGTAATTTCTTTGTAGTTTGTTTATATTTAGCCTGTGAGTGTTTTGGTGTTATTTGGCAGCCGACTACAGGTAACGTTCGCGTTTCCAGTCGGCTAATAGCATCAGCAGCAGAGTCCTCTTTGGAGGCGATGATACGTGAAAAAAGTAGAAATAAAATAAAGAAAGAATGTTAACAAAGAAAGAATAAACTACCCCGGTGTACAGCTCTTGTGAATTTAAAAGAGCTGATTTATTTTCATGTAGTAAAGAGTCTCCTCGTGTGTTCAGTATGCGTCGCAGCGGGTGCTACAAGGTGTCAAACATCGTCCCATCTTGTGCTGAGTTTGCTGATTTAAAATTTGGCTCATTAAGTTTTCTAGATTTTTATTAGCTTGTAGAGAGTCTGGCCTTGGCTTGGTGAGGTTCTGTTAACAAACACAGCTGCCAAAAGCTGGGCACACCGAGAGGCAGCAGCAGAGCAGAGGGATATTAAACTCCAGCATATACACCCCATTGTTCCCACACTGCTCCATGGGGGGGCTCCTATTATCTGTCTGGGATCCTTGTGACGGCTCCCTTACTGAAAATACAGGGTTGTAAACCCACGAATGGCTTTCATATATTGACCATATACCACTGGATGTGTGATGGGATTACATCATATAGTTGTTGTTTTTTTTACACTGCATGTGTTTATTGCCCAGTAAAACTTGTTTAGAAGGAAACATAAATGTATAGTAAAGAAACAGCAGCTTTTTTAAAGACACAGTATTTATAAAGCTCCAAGATATAGAAATCTATACAGCATCTTCTCTGCCGGTGTGCGCACAGTTCCACTTTCAACCTTATAGTGTCCTCTGTGGACAAATCCATGGCCAGCACAGGTCCGGATGGAAGAAAGGAGTTTCTCTCGATTTATCATCATCTGATTGTTGGTATATTTTGCAAGGAGGTAGCAGTTATTGGGTTGGGAGTCACATAATCCAACAACCTGTTTTTTCCACAGGGAGCATCAATCCTGTGTAGCTGCGTGTGGCCAGACAAATACTCTGAGATTGCGTAATTGCAGGGCTTTGCTGGTTGCCTCGGGTGTTTGTGGAGCCCATGCAAGAATCATATAATGGGCTTTGAGATGTCTCTCCGGTGTGCATTCAAGATCCTATCACAACATGTGCCTCGATATGCTACTGCCTGTACTATAGACAGTCATTGGCGGCTATAAAATAAGCAAATTTGTCTTGTTTTTGTCCCAGTAAAAGCAGGGCAAATGTAGCGAATAAACAGAAGAAAGAACCAAAGGATTCAGGAAATAGCCTCCTGACAATTAAGACATAAATATCACACCCTAGACTTTATGTTAGACTCTGTTAGCGAATAAATTTATGCTTGTGTCTCTTTCTGTTCAAATCACTGGTTACATTTGTAACCGCCTTGTCCAAATGTTACTTGTAAGACTAGCATGTTATTTGGATGTCGATGAATACGAAATACATTAAAGCTCACAATAAAATATCCTGCTGGAAGGCTAATAGAGGCCAAGCTCTCACTACTGATGAATATATTGACAAGAACAGAGCCTCAGAGATCACAATACATTTCCCGCTCCCTACATTATACATGCAGCGGTAATTATGTCTTTGTAGAATGACTGAATTAAATTACAATTATTCCTTCTATCTGTTATTCAGTCCTAATTAACTGGTAGGTTTTATTCAATCCACTGTCTTTTACTTAGACTTTCCTTTGCCCCTCACAATTTTATTCCCTTCTAAGCGCAAACATGATCAAAGCAGTTTTCTTATAATTAATTACAGTCTCTAAGCTAGGGCCCCACTTTAGCCTGTAGTTTCATGTTTAATTTAGGGTCAGTAACTCGTAGATTCTTCCAAGCGCACAGTAACAGTTATCTATATTCAATTCTAACTTTAATCTTGTAAACTAAATTATATTGGTATTATTAAGAAGGATTTAAATGGCATCGAGAGGCACGCTCACCTCTGACCACATCCGTTATATAGCACACTTATTGGAATAAGATTCGACTAAAAGATCGTGCATTCATTACCCTCATGATGACCCCAGAAATATAGCATATAACACCCAAACCTTATCTCTTTGGCTCAGTTTGACTGTATTGTCCATTAAATTGCGAACGATGCTCAGCCTATTAGCGGTCGGTAAGTACAGAGATATGATTTAATGCTGTTTCTTGGAGGGAACACAATAAGACTAAATTGAATGGTTTCCTTATTCACTTTCACGGACTTTAATGTGCCCTTAAAACTCTATAATTGGCAGTGTAACTGGTCATATTATATCCTCCCTGACACTTGTAGCCACTTGTTCGTTGACAATGGCTAATTATCTCACATAGTTGCATTCTGGAGGTTGTGGGATGTAAATAAAAAGTAGTCAGCAGTTAAAAACATGGTGATTCTCAAGGACTGTTTCACTCCTCTGTACTTCAAATTTCCAGATAAGAAGAGACACTAGTAAAAATTATAGGACTATCCTTCCACTTTGTATAAGGAGTAATTTAATCACTATTAGTAGTCAGAAATTTAAAATACTTAAGGCCATATTATTGTGTGTGGATGCTTTAATAAATTATTTACAAGCCTTAATTCGAAATAGCCCCCATGACAGTATTTTCTTAAAGGATTTTTTAAAGTAAGTGAGATGAGAAAATCAATGAGACTTTCATGTCTTTACACCAAATCTGATGCCAGATATCTTAGCTTAGCTCAGCACGGGTGGAAAGTGCTAGCTCATCTCTGCTCAGAGATAACAAAATACTTGAGCTCATTAATTAGGAGAGTATCCTGTTCATGTAATCCTCATAAAAACAACACATTGTGTTTCAAGCATCTTCCTGTATATCACTATATCCATGGCCTGCATCGAGTCTTGCTTTGGGCTTTTATTTAATCATTATCTTCACAGATGACCTTGAGTTCAGGTTCAGTGGTTTAAGCATTGAACTGATGACACTTTACGACAGATTTATGTATTGCAATGGTGTTACTCCTCAAGCCACAAACTGAGCATTTTGTACACCCTAATGTGCAAAACTGTCCTAAGAAAAACACAGAACCAAATGTCCCAAACAATGCAAGTAATTTTAAAGCTAACTCTTAGAATCAGTCAGCTTAAGAGACAAATGTGCCCAATTGCACAGCTTAGATTTCTTTGCCATGGATGGCCTGTTGTATAAATTGTTAGTGATTTGGCCTTTCGGGAGGCATCATGCTGTGCAATGTATGAAAAGCCCAAGGACACTAGCTCTTCTGGGACTGAAATAATCACCGTCTGCTGTTTTTTTTGATGTGTTAATTTAATTCCAAAAAGCACTTGAAGTCCAGCCAAAAGGCAAACAGGGACACTTTACATTTATTTTGTGTTGATTTTTCTATACTTGTGACAGTAAAACCTGCACCGTTTTTGCTGTCTGCTGCACTTTATTGTAAAACTTTGCATGACTTACCTGGTTTTATCTAGCCCGGGCAGAAGCATTGCAGTATTTAGGGTGGATGTGCCTCAATTACCCTTTTTTATGATCTTCATATTGGATTTCTATAGGTCACAAAAAATAAATAAACGGTTTGCACATAATGTCTGTCCCAATTCCAATGACTACTGTGCAAAATCGTGCTGCCGGAAAGCACTTCATATGTATTATTTACACAGTTCGCCCCCACAATGTGCCGCAATTAGTGTGTATCTGGTTGATCCAGAGATCAGGAAAGTCAAATGTAGCAGCAGCTCTGCTCTGTACAGATAGAAGCGCAGCCCCCTGTGATCACAGCCCCCTGTCACAGGGCACGGGCCCTCCTCCTCAGATCCGCATCAAATCAGTTGTGTCAGACACAGTGCCATTATGCCTCCATACAGTAGACAGATTTTCCCCTCTTCCTTTCTTGCTTATAGCTGCTTTGCAGTGGGAGTACCAAGCATGTTCTGAATGCCTAATACTAATCTGTCCTGACATTCAAATTATAAGATCAGTTTCTACACGTATGTGTGTGCTATACAGCACCATGCAGTTGTTCTGACACCATGCACTCAAACCACCACTCAGACTCATGCACTGTAGTCCTGTCTTAATTAGGATGCCAGAAACCCTTTGTGTTAAAATGCAGTTCCCCTTTTTTTTTCATTAAAAATGAATCAGAAACACTTGCAAATCCTGACTTATTGTCTAGTTTTTCCATGTTTCCATAGCTACCAAGTCATCTCCAACCAGGAAGTAAAATGGGATTCAGAGCTATTCTTTTTTTGTGACCACAGACTAACCCATTTGTTCAAAAAGCAGCTCCATAATGAAAGTGAATAAATAAGATATTCAGGTAAATTTAACTGTAAGCCCAATGCCACCCACATTCGTTGCATCAGTTAGCAACCAACCCCACCCCACCCCCCCACCCGGCGGATATGTGAGCATCCTGGGATTTGTGCTCATTCATGTTGTATATTTCAACTATTTCTCCTAAATATATATTTGTCACAAATCACTAAAATTAGGACTGTGTCTCAAAATTCTGCTCATTTTCACTTCAAAAGGGCGAATAGACCAGATAAAACATTCAGCCTCTTGTTGAGCCTGACTTGAAAGAATCTGGAGTATCAAATGTCAGGAGGGGGGCACGAACATCTGAATAAAATGTCATAACAATCTTTCTAAATCTTGTTGAGATATTTCAGTGTAGTATCCCTCCGTAGAGCCATGACTGTACTGTAGAATGACTTAAAATTGTTTCCTCTGCTCCATTATTAGTGAAGGAATTGGTCCCCATCATGGGAAGCTCCGTGCTGACTTATTTAAAACGTGACAAAGCTCCTGCTCAGAGGGCCACATCGGCTGCATGATAAAGGAAATCTGCAATACGTCTTTACCTCCTCACATCAACAGCGGTGTTGCTGGAGAGCAGCGGTGACTTGAGGAAAAAAAATGTCATCAAGGAAGACGAGTGTTCATACAAGCTGCTTCAGTGATTAAAATGACAATCTGTTTGTGCTCACAGCTTGATTGCTGGCAGTCTGTAGCTTCAGGGAGCTTCGCCCAATCTTTAGTTATCTGTGAATTCTCCACAGTGAAATTTGTCATCGAGTCTATATTTCATTAGAACAGCTCAGGTCCTTAAAAAAGGCCTTACATTTAAATTGTCATTCTTGTTTTGCTGTTGTTGATTTGTCAGGCAGAGCTGGGTTTGCGATCTTGCATTATGTGCTTAATATGCTTAATTTACTATAAAGCTTGGTAACATTTACCTTAACAATTCTTAATAAATGGTAGGTGCATAGTTAACAACATTTTATTTTTATCAGTCAATTTGCTATAGAAGTTAGCTGTTTGTAAACCACTCTATAAAATTACTTAGTTGTTATTATAAACTTAAAACTGATATTTTTAAGACTTTGCAAATGGTTAATAAATTGATGCAGTGCATCTAGAAGGATGTGAACAATATGTTTTATGGGTGTATGGGTATGTGTTTTATCTCACATATCTCCTGGAATTATGCTCACATGCCTCCTGTATGTTTGGCTTTGTTGATTAATTTAATATATCATCAACCTGCCAGGGATTCCAGATGAAATTTAGTCTCTGTGACTAAATTTACATGCAGCATCCCTTTTAAATCAGCATAAATATAAAATGATCAGTAATCTCTGACAAGTAATTACGGTACCAAATATGTTATATAAGATGTGAAGTGCGATATAGTTCAGAAACATTAGCATTAATATAAATTATTTAGTAAACATTGGCAAAATTGCTTATAATAAAATAACTATTTAATAGTTTATCTAATCTGATTTGTAGGAGGCAGATTGCATGTCATCCAGTAACAGGGGGTGGAGCTCAAGAGGTAGAGCAGGCCATCTACTGATCTGAAGGCTGATGGTTCGATTCCTGGAGCCAGTGTAAATACATCCCAAATATCCCTGGGAAAGATACTAACCCCAAGTTACTCTCTGAGTAACTACTTTCTTCTATGCTTTTTTAAAAAAGCATAGAAGAAAGTGTGAAAGAAAGAATAGGTAATAAGGTAATGATAAGGTAATAAGAATCAGTTCGTTTACCATACGCCAGCTACAATACCAGTGAGAGGTGGGATACACCCTGGACACGTTGCCAGTCTATCACGGGGCTACCACAGAGAGACAGACAACAATTCACACTCACATTCACACCTATGGGCAATTTAGAATCAGCAGTTAACCTAATCCCACCAATAGCATGTTTTTGGACTGTGGGAGAGAGCCAGAGTGCCTGGAGAGCACCCACGCAAACGCAGGGAACACATGTAAACTCCTCACAGAAAGCCCGGCCAGTTGATGGAGTCGAACTCAGGACCTTCTTGCATTGAGGCAAACCACTAGTGCCAACCACCGTGATAAATTGCATTGCCACAAAACTGTTGCTTCACATCCTGCTTACTTGACTAACTTCTAATCTGAGTTTATATACAGGCGGTTATTATAAAGTCTTATCCACTTACAAAGGAGTTGTAAGTGTGTGTGTGTGTGTATGTGTGTATCAAGTGTACTATTTTAATCAGCCATTTCCTCATTCGTTCACTCCCCTGATGGAAATGGAGCAGAAATCTACATTATCAAAATGCAAGCTGCCTTCCTTACATTTCATCGTCTTCCTCCTGTAATAACCTTTGGAAGAAACTGTTATTAACCTGAAGAGACCCTGTTCTTGTAAAAGGAATATGGAGGTAGAATGTGAAATGACTTAAAGATTAGATATGCCAGGAAGTCACACAGGGATAATGTAATATTTGGCTTGAACTTGCAGTGTAGCGCTTGGGCTTCTTGTTTAAATGAGTGATTTGATGGAGACGTTGTGCCTCGCCTTTGCTGAACAGTATATCTTGATAATGCAAACATGCTTCCCGAGTATAAATTAAATGCTCCTCTTCTTGCATCTTAGTGCGCTGGATCTACGTCTGCCTCGGTGTTTACAGCTCGTCTCGCCTCTACCCCAACACCTCGGGATTTGACCACTCAGATGCTGAACTCTGGCATTTTACATGCACTTCTAGATTTGGTTATGTTATTCAACTGTCTGGCATTTCCAAAGGTCACAACCTTTACTTGTTCATTTGGTGCTTTTGATGTCAGTGTTTTTGTGTTCAACATGAGTTTTCCCAGGACAGATGTCAGAGGTATGGGCCTTGTTAGGGCAGCAGAAGGGGCTGATCGGTACGACTGATCAATCCTCAGCAGGTCCTGTGTGATCTTTTCTGCCTCTCACTCCCTCCTTTAACTGCCAAGCCTAATCAATGCACCAGTGGTTCATCCAAGACAGAAGTACAGAATTAAAGGTCCAATTGTGGCAAGATGTGCAAATCAGGGGCCATAAGAAGAGAAAACACCAAATCGCTGATCCCAGTCTTCTCCCTCAAAAATTCTAAATTCTGCACCTCGGACCTTTACACCATACTCTACAATGTGCGCCTTTCCTATAGAGAGCAGACCTGTCCTGTATGGTGTGTATTTGAGACACTGAGAATATGACAGGTCCTCCTGTAGCATTAGGCATTATCTGACAGTGGGGAAAGAAAAGCAGAGGAAAGTGGTTGGTCTGAGTGGCTAAAGACTGAGAGTGATGAACCGCGGTGGCCTCTTTCTCTCCTGTGAAAGAAGGCTGGGCTCATCCTGCAGCAGGAAGGTTAAGGATTTATCATTGACCAGAAAATTCAAGTGTGTGTGTGATCAGGGTGGCTGGCCCAGCTCTGGGCTAAATGGAAGACTAATGGATAGAGGGAGCGAGCCTGACGGGCTCTGAGGAGCCCTGTTCGCTCCCCCTCCACCTGTCATCCATCACATTTCCAGCTGATACTGGGAGATAGCTGTGCCACACTGGTGGGAGGGGGACAAAAAGAGCAGGCCGAATGAGGGACAGCACCAGCTGGACGAGGACAGGGACACAGATGTGACTACTACATGTCTTTAGGAGCAGTCGGTGTTTAGCAGCCATTTTCATCCCCAGATGGAGGAAAAGAGAAGCCTGTCTGTTTGGGGAAGGATGATACCACAGGCTGTGCTCAAACTACAAGTACTCTAACAAGACTAAGTTGACAATCAGTGCACTCAAACAGCATTCAGAGTACATCTTCAGGGCTAATTAGATTTTCCAAAATATCAATGAACTGTTTGTATTATCCCGCAACACCTAAATGGATGAAAGAGGCTAAAATGAATGGGAGAGAACGAGGCGAATGGCTTAGTGACTATTAGTATTGAAGCCTATGTAAGTAAATTAGAGCTCTTTGTGTTTTTATCAGTAAAAAGGATATAGTGCCATTTATACAACAGGGTTGTCCTCCCAGTGAGGAAGCTTTATGGGAACCTTTTCACATATCACTGGCTGTCCTTTCTCTTTGGGAGACAGTGACACACACGTGCCCACACACACACACACACATGCACAAAAGCCAGTGAAATGGCTTTTTAAAGTCCTTTTATATCAGCTCAGATTAGAGTTCTTTTAAAACAGATGTCACCGTGAGGGCAAAGAAAAGAGATTATAAATTATTTGATCACCTCTCTACCACGAATCTTTTACCATGGTCATGCCACAGTCCTTAGATTTAACGTCAGAAATAGTATCCCTTCAAAGTTAATGCTTAGCTTGGCTTTTCAAATAAAACAGGGAACAAGTGATTAAAAATCTAGATCAAAAGAAAAGGATTTGATCATGAATTGCAGTCCCATTGTGCAGTGGATGGGAAACTAAAGCATTCTGTTGTTTGGTAATTTAAGAGAATGGTATCTGCCACTGAGCACAAATCAGGGAAAATCCATCCATACATGCATCCATTTTCTTCCACTTATCTGATTCTGGGTTGTAGGGAGGCTGAAGCCTAGCCTAGCTGCTATCGGGCCATGGGCAGGATATACCCTCGATAGGTCACACTCACATTCACACCTACGGGCAATTTAGAATAATCAGTTAACGTACATCAGAGTACACAAAAAGAACAAACTCACACAGAAATGCTTTGGCTAGATGGTAGATTCATGCCAGTGACCTTCTTGCTGTAATACAACTGTGCAACCCTACCATGGCATGTGCTGATTTTTATTTAATAATATATTTAGTTAGGTGGTCTAGCTGTCCATAAAAGATTCTAAAGCTATGGCAGAATTACTATAGGCAATCCAGATGATTTTGTATATCTTTACCTGCTTCTTAAAATACAGTTTTTTCCTCTCCTTAAAAACAGAAACTTTGCTCCTCCTCCTTTTGAGTCTTTTGGGAATTTAATCAAGCCTGATTAATTTGGAGGAGCAGGTCTAACTGCTTCTTCATCCAATCAGAAAATCTACATATTTTCACATCAAAGGGTGCTATGACAACACACAAGTGTCGGGTTAATTAGGTTAATTAGCCTAACACTTCAGGTTGATCATTGGTCTCACCTTTGATACCTTGACTAGGCAATCAAAGGAGAATCCGAAAACCTCAAAATGAAGCAATTTCTATATGCAGTCTGAATATAAATCCAGACTAATGCTTGTAATTTAGTGACTGACATTTATCAAGTCTTCTGTGCACTTTCAGCTTATTGCACAATTAAAAAAAACATTTCAGAAAATCTGTGGGGAAAAAAACAAAACATAATTACCGTCTATTTTTGGTTTTGCTTCCAGTACAGCTTCAGCAGACTCTGATGAGAAAAGGAAGTTGCAGAGCTGATGTAAAACTGCCAACTCAGATATTAAAAATGTTTCTTCATGTAATTTCTGCCGCCCACCGGTTTGGACCAAAGTCAGTCTCCCTTCGAGTATTCTCTCCTTCACCTTTTCTGGTTTTTAGTGTATCATCTTGTATTGCGGTGGCTCTTGACACTTTTGTATACTGCGGCTGTTAAAATGCAAATTTCACAGGATTCAGCTTTCCTGTTCTGTCGGCAATTTACAGTATGACGTCCCCATCTCCTTGCCGCTGAGCAGAGATGTGAGTGTCAGCTATATCCATCCTCCTGAGCCTCTGTAAAATACCTTTTTGCACAGACTGCAGCACTGTTCCTTTCAGGCTCTGAGGCACGGCGACCAGCGCTTGTTACAAGCACCTTACTCTTGGGTCTCGAATGTTTTAGGCCCTGACATTGTTTGCACATCTGCTGTATGTGTTTTAAGGTGATGGTAGTTCAGGGAAAACCTTAAGCTGTGCTGTTTCCTAGATGCATTCAGATAGCTGTGATAGCTCATCCCCTGCGTAAACACTCGGAGGCTTCAAGACCCTTTACAGCAAGAATAAATCTCAGACAAAACAAGCCCATGAAAGACAGTAGCATGATAGTATATTCATGTCACACTCTATTGTAATGCCAAAATGAACATTATGCAAGGCACCTTGCCACCTTTAGATTGCATACAACAAGGGCAGGGCACTATCTGGCTGATGTAAAGTTTTTAATGCGGACCTGCTGCATTTATTAGACGTGTGGTGATCGGAGACATGTCTGCCCATTGCAGATGTTCTGATAGAATTGGTCCTTTCCCAAGAGGAAAGTGTCTCCTCAGTGGTAGTTTGTTATTTGCGGCACTAAAATATGCACAGAAGCACTAAGAATACATCTCTGTCTTTGTGGAGTTCCCTGTTGCCGCTGTGTAGAGTTTCATCAAAGATGCTGGAACAACATTGGCATTTTGTAAACACGTGGGATTAATTGTCACAGTCTCATTAACTCACAGTATGTAGAGTAAACAGCCTTAGCTAAGGTGAAATGAAGCGTACTGCAAATAATGTGCACTTAGCAAGTGGAAACACTGTGCATCTGTGTGTGTGTGGGTGGGGGTGCGCCGGCTGGCTCAAGGTTGCTTACAGATAATAAGTGGAAATGACAATTGAATGTCAGGAACAGGACAGGATTAACAATTTAGAGACTGAGAGGAACACTTCCTTTTCTCTCCTTTCAGCCCTATCGTGACACCGATTCATACAGATGAAAGAATGAAATAACTAGCCATGAAATAAATATCAATGCATGTGCATCATAGAGTATCAGGTTGTTACACATTCTTAACAACCTTGTGCATTAAATCCTCTCTTCAGTAAGTACAAGAAGGTGTAACTGTGTTTCAGCATATGCAGCTTATCTGGATAATTTTTTTTGGTTATCTCTCCCACATGCTCCACCCTTTTCTGTCCTCTGCCACGTCGGACTACAGATTGTGTCTTTAATATGAGCCAAGCAAAGGCACTGAATAATTCATGCTTCATATTGTCACCTCATACTAATGTGTGTATGGTGTAGTAATGAGAAGGGAAAATGTAGCACTTACAAGTCGATAAACACGGCTTCTTTTTAAGTACTTCTAAGTGTAGCCCAGCATTGCAATAGCCACTTCTTTTTAACTTCCGCTTGTTGAGGTCTTCAGAGCCACTGAAGCTGTGTTGTACCATTCATTTTTATTCAAAGCCATAGAAGATCCATTTATTTCCATCAGAGAGTTAGATAAGAAAACCCAAGATTGGAGACCGATCCATTGTGATCAGCGCTGCTTGTCCCGAGTGGTCGTTGTTGTCGTTACATCGCTGAGGTTCTTACAATGCTACTCGGGCTTCTCTCAGGCTCGTGGATGAACAATCGCCGTGCCACTTTTTGATGTGCATAGGGATTTCATTGTGAGTTATGCTGACATGCTTTGACATGTAATTTACTTCAACCTGCAATAACTGATTGTATTTTAGCCAACTGGGGGCTGTGAAAATAAGCTGAGTAGAACACTGATGTATTACCCTAGAAAGTTAATATGGCAAAATTGTTAGCAAATAGCTGTTTAGTTACACATTCAGCAGATACAGAGCAGCATTAGCATTTATTCAGAATTCCTGTTCCTGGTCACCGGAAAAATCCTATTATTCACTGTCTGTCTGTTTTCCATCTCCTGTTGCTCCTGAGAAATGCCTGATACTTAAACTTCTACTGGTCCATGAGCTACACACCAAATTTGACTGTCTGCTGTTTTCAAGCAGTCACAGTTCCTCTTTAGTAAGAAAACTAAGACTGATCCAACGTAGTAATGCTAATGCCCATATAACCAAATCAGTGAGCTGAAAGATGGTGAAAGACTGCGCAGAGATGAGAGGAGCTGTAGAGGCTGGCGATAATTATCCACGGGTTCATTACTGCAAGCAGCGCCTCATTTGAGTCTGTGCTTATGCAAAAATATTGATTATAGCGGCTTTAACAATAAGTACTTTGATGTAGTCTGTGTATTATCTGTCACGATGATTTGTGTGGAGTCTTTTCAGACAGTGTTGCCAAAATGCCTTGCAAAAAAACAGACAACAACCCTCTAATCTCCTAAGAAAAGAAGAGCACGTGCACATTCCTGAAAAGTGTTCCAGAGCCTCTGCTGTTGGAAAAGAAGCTGGTCTAAGTCTGTCTCAACCCCTTTCATGGTGAAATTCTCTGTGTACAGGCCTAGCAGAAGCTCTTGTTCTTTGATTCTGTCAGGCTTTTATGTAAAATATGTGAGATCTTAAATGCTTGGGGGAAGATGTTCCTTTTAAAGGCATTCAAAAACCAGGAAACCGTTATTATCTTTGTCTCAGCTGTAGCTTTCAAGACTTGTGCTGTGTGCTTCAGTCAGTTCAAACAAAGCCGGTGTGGATGTGCATCAGCAGTGCTGATTTTGATGTCAAAACCTGATGTTTGCACGCGCAGGTGAAACACACCAGTAAACACGAGAGGTTCCTTGCCTATCTCTCGGTATCATTGCGTGTGTGTTTGTCTGCATGTGTGTGTCAGAGTGAGAATCCTGAAGGACACTCATCTGCCCAGGTGGGGTGGGAGAGAGCTTTTGTGCCTTAAGCACTTCAAGGGCTGCTGCTCTGTCAGGTGAGTCTATCGGGTGTCCTCAGCTGTCGACCACATACACAGGACAAGGACACAACCGTTGCTGCCCACTTCAACGCAGCTCCTCCTGGGTTTGTCATAGGCTGTGTCACCTGTCAGTCACAGCTGTGTAATATATTGTCAAGTGCACAGGGCAAGGGCACAGCAAGCTGTGCTTATAATTAACTCTGCAGAAGACCTTTGAGTCATATAATGGGGGTCAGCACACCCCACTGTAGTTTTGGCATTGGTGAAGAATTGTCCTCCATGTGGAGCCGTGTGATTAAAATGACATACTATGGGTTTCCAGGCAGCAGCGGTGGAGGGGGTGGAGCGAGGTGTTCCATCACCGCTTATTAGGAAAGGTCATCTAGAATAGCTGTTTGTGATTTGGGAAAATAGCCTAAAATTGCAAACTGAGAGGACGTTTTGGATGTCCCATTTAGAAAGCTTTGTGGTCCTGGTGTTGACCCAACGTGCCTGCACAGTCAGAATCACATGTGCTACAATAAAGTCGGAAAAATTGAATGATTATCGCTAGGCGACTAAGTGGGACACATTGGGACTGTATTAGTGTGCATACGTCTCCATGGCATTTTTATTTTTGTTAGTCATCATGTGTAGAAAAGTCTAAGCTACGACTAGGATGAAGACAACAGTGAAAACTAGAAAGGACACAGTATTGGGGTTCCTTCTGAAGCCAGAAGTGAATACAATCTCCTTCACTTCTTCAAATACAGCTCAAGTGGCCGAAGTGATTATGATTACTTTGATAACCCGGGGCACAAGTGGGTAATATTTCAGCATTAGGCTATATTCCTCTCCATGACAACTGATCAAGTGTCCACTGATAATAACCACAATATGTGATTACAAGCTTCAGGAATAATTAATAAATGGGGCAAATAAGCATAAAAATGAATTAAAGTGAGTTATATCAACTACATATGATGTGGCACTGTAGTGTCACTCTTAAGTAAAAGAGAATTATCACCGAACTTGGGACATTTTCCTGATTTTTTTTTTTTGCCTTGTCGCTGTTTTGGCTTCATGGCCGGTGACGTTATTACAGCTTTATTACAGCAGGTAGCTACTTAAATTCATAGAAAAGAAAGAAAAATTCAGTTTAACCCAATGTATGGTATAAGGGCTATGTGTCACGGCTGGCGGAGTGAGCCGTGTGGTGTGAAGGAAAGGGAGGACCCAAAATGCAGCAGTGACTGATGATACGAGTGATGTTTATTTACAAAGTGACAATGGCAGAAACAGGCAGTGAGGCATGACAAACAACTGAAGAAACCTAAACTGGGAGAACTAAATGACAAACCTGAGACCATACAAAAGGGGTGCGGGGCAGAGAGACGCAGAGACAGGAACACCATAGAACGCAGAGATACACGGAAGAATGCAGACTTACACGGAGTAACACAGACGAGCCAACGAAGAGCACAGGCAGACACCAACTATAAATACACACACCAGGTAATGAGGAAATGGCACACAGGAGGGAAGAACAGCTGATCTGAATACACATGATGACTGGAGGACACAAGCTGAACACAATGACAACAGACACAGACTTTCAGAACAAAACAGGAAATCTAGAACCCGAACCGGACACAAGGGGGGAGGACACAGAATAACTAGAACAGAGGGAATTAATCACAAAACACAAAACGCTGGGTCAACGACCCAGGACCATGACACTATGGGGGCGTTAAAGCGATGTTTTTTTTTATTACTGTTGAGGTGAGAATATTTAGTAGTGTCTTTCTTTATGTTTTAAGCCTTTTTCAGCTTTGATGATTATGGCTCATTGCTTATGAAAGTCAGAAACCCATATTTCCTTAGATTAATGTTTTTAATAAAGGGGTTTACAGTACAGAAAAGTATGTTCATTTCTACACTCAGTACTTGGTTGGAGCTCCTTTACCATGAACTACCTACGCCATCACAGTGGTGTGGCTGCAATTAGGTCATGGCACTCCTGAGGTGTTGCTGAAGCCCAGGTTGTGCTCATAGTGGCCTTCAGCTCATGTGTGTTGTTGGGTCAGGTGATTCTCATCTTCTTATTGACAGTCCCCGTGGATTCTCCTTCTGGATGAAATCAGGCGAGCTGGCTGTCCAATCAAGTACTGCAATAACATGGTCAGCAAACCAGTTGCTTTTGGCACTGTGGGCAGGTGCTAAGTCCTGTTAGAAACTGATGAAGTGCATTAAAACCTCCTGGTGTACAGCTGTGTTGACTTTGGACCTGATAAAACACACTGAACCAACCAGCATCACCACAACCAGCAGATGACAGGGCAGCCCAAATCCTCATAGACTGGGCCAGCCTCACACTGGACTTCAAACACCTTGGATTATGTACTTGTCTGCTCTAGGACTTTGATTTCCCAGTGCAGTAAAAAATGTACTTTCATATGAAAAGTATGGACTTGAACTGCGTGACAGTCCAGCTCTTTTTTTCTTTCCTGAGCCCAGGTAAGACACATCTGACATTGTCTCTGGCTCAGGAGTGGTTGATATTAGGAATGTGGCAGCTGCAGCCCTTTTCCTGAAGACGTCTGTGAGCGGTGATTCTTGATGCACTGACACCAGCCTTGGTCCTTTCCTTTGAAGCTCTCTCCCTTTTCCTATCACACTTTTCCCTTCCAGCCAACTTTCTATTAATATGCTTCAATAGAGCACTCGGCGAACAGCCGGCCTTTGCAGCCCTGACCTTCTGTGGCTTATATATCAACAATGCATCCTTGTGAATGGCTGATCGTCACCTGGACAACTGTCAAGTCAGCAGTGCTCCCTGTGATTGTGGTTGCCTGTACTGTTCTAGACTGAGAGATAAACAGCATTTATACTGTTTGAATTATAGTTACATAACTCAAATTTGAAATGACATTGTCTAATAAATTAAGATATTGGATTTTTGATCTTCTTGAGCTAAAAGCCATAATCATTAAATTTATAACAAAAAAGCCTGGAAATATTTCAGTTTGCATGTCATGAAGGTCTACATACCCATTTGGCAAAGAAAGAAAAAAATATAGCATTTTAAAAAAACCTTCCTAGACATTTTTCTCATGCGACATTAATCAATTAAGTATATACATATATAACAGAAAATAAATAATGAACGAAAACTTTTAAAAAATAAATGTGAATAATATGGATATAATGGATATAGAGATCTGACAGCAAAATGTGATGTTATGTCTAAAGTGTTTTGCTCACACAGGTAATTTCTAGGTGGCAAGAGTCAGCTTACACTGCATGGACTAGTAGCAGTTGGATGACAGCGATACAGCAGCTTAGGTGCCAACTGTGCAGTATGAATTGAGTCTTTAATAGACTGCAATGCCTTCCCTCCATGGTGTAGTATGCTGTTAGTGGCTCTGTCGTTTTGCATGATTTGAAAAGTTCTGTCGTTACATTAGCGGCCAGTGTCTCCTTCTAATCCCATCTGCGTGGTGGTAACAAACAAGGCGCCGGCAGAGCTGCTCAGCTGAAAGAACAGGGAATCCATGCTTTATACGAAGCACCCCTAATTCAATTGACATTACTGGCTGGCTTTAATGGATTTTACCTGGTGAGCCTGAAAATTGAATATTTTAAAGCATATCAACTCCTTTGGAGTAACTGAAGAGAAGAAGTGCAATTTTCATTTCGTGAGCATTCGGTAATGAGAGGGCAACATAACTGAGATTGTAATCTATTCCTCAGGTTTGATTTGATTCATATGATTTGTCTTCTGTAATGTGGTGTCCCTCTCACCTGCAGTTTGGGCTTTTATCTCCCTCAAGTCATTTGATGTTTTTCACCACTGCGTTTTATCCCCGGAGCACAGACTGCGCAGACACAAAGATAAATACTTACTGCATGCACAGCACTCCAACCTTTTGTACACCTCAGCTCTAGCTTCAGTCACGTCTTTCCGTGGTGAGTCAAACTTTTTTTTTTCCGGTGTCATCTCATTGAGCGTCTGAGGTTGTTATTGTTTTGTCTCTCACTGTGTTGATCTCTGTGTGAGGTGGGCGGACGTCCTTCCCCTGCTCTCTCTGTAAAGGTCAGTGAGCTGTAGATGAAGTTGTGTCGATCGGATGAGTGTCATAGGCTGACAGCTAATTTTCATCAAAGCAACTCTGGGTGAGGCGGGTGAATCACAAAGTCTGTTGTCTCTCTCTAAGGATTCTCCACTACTTATCAGGCTTACTGACTCACTGTGTGGTCCTGCATCTGCTCACATCTTCAGTTTATTGCCCCTATAAAAGGTTGTAATGCACCTGTAACACCACTTTATAGGCGATAGAGGCGAGAGAGGAAGCAGGAAAGGAAATGTAAATTTTTCATTTCTAGAGCAACCTTGTCTGATAATCTGCACACTCCAGCCTTTGTTCCTCTCTGCGTTTTTTGGGAGTTTTTTTGCCCTCTTTCCTATTCTCTTCCTCTTTGCTTGTTCTCCAAACATAGTTTGCATTGATTTATTCTCTTCCACCAATTAAAAGCAATTTTGCAAGCATTAGAGTAAGCCATGCCGGGGGCCGTTTACTGCGGCAGGCTGTTCATTACCTCATTGTGTGTGTGCCTGTCTGCTCCTCTGTGAAAACTCCCGGGTGCCTCTGTTATGCTTTTTCACTCGCTGAATGTGTCTGCACAAGCATTAGCCTACGAGTGTGTGAGTGCAAACATGTGCACTTCCATGCGTGTTTAACTCTACATGAGCAGATGGGTGCAGGTTTGTATCAGAGATTCCCTGCACGCGCGGGGCATTAGCTTTCTGCTTGCAGGCTAAATCCTTGTGTTGTTGAAGCGGTGTCAGTTGCCTCTGCCGCAACACAGCTTATCTTTTACCAACTCCCGTACCCCTTGGGAAGGGGAGACCTGGCGACAGGGTGGGGAATCAGGGAATATGAGAAAGCGGGCAGGAAGTCACGGGTTGGTGTAAATAACCCCGGGCTCTAGGGGAAGGTTAAGGAGCTGACTCTATGCTGAATACTAAGCATTAGCCCTAAAGGACTGAGTGCCCCTGCACCTCTCCTGTCTTCTTCACGCTGACAGAGCTCTGTACCACCATGCCAGTCATCAAATCACTGTGTCACTGCACACAGGTTTCATTTGAAGTGCCGCACAATCTGGTGTCACTGCCTTGATGGTGTTCCTGCTGCATAATAAGTGGTGCTGCTCCAGGGTCATCATGCAACTGATCAATTACATTTTAGTGATGTCATAGCTTTGTGACCCCATTCAGGTGAATTCTGCTCTCATTCCCCTTCCTCCAGTTAATATTCTTTGCCTAGTCGTTCACACACGCACGGTTGGCTTTTTTGGAGGACAACATGCGAGTGTGTTTTCATACACTCTACATTAGCTGTATTCCTCCCTCTGCAAAGCCAACGAGCAGAGGTGGGACCAAGTCATTGTTTTGCAAGTCTCAAGTAAGTCTCAAGTCTTTATCCT
>NW_024582456.1:964678-975427 GCF_018398535.1 Haplochromis burtoni
GACTCGAGTCCAAGTCATGTGACTCGAGTCCACACCTCTGCCAACGAGCTATGCAAATGGACATCAATGACTCCCACATTACCCCTGTGAGGATTTTGTTTCTCTACCCTGTAACTACCCTCCCCGATTTTCTCCCAGAACGGCTGCCAAAGGCCAGCAAACTTCTCCCGCTACTCTTTGTATTTTCCCTCAAGTCACAAAGCTGTCACGTCACAGCTACATAATTGTCAGCTGCAGTGTCGGTCCTGGAGCGACATCAATGCTGGTGTTGTTGAAATAACTCCAGCATGGCAATATCAGATCAACTGCCAGTAACCCTTTTGGAGGGCACTTGCAATTTTACCACATTGGTGTACCTGTGTTTTTTGTTTGTGTTTTTGAACAAAATTCGATTGCTGCAATTGCGTTTCTTAGTGTGCTCGTCCAGTTGTGAAGACGAAACAAATTTTTGGACCAATTCCGTTAATTTTGTCGCTCTTTGGCTTTAGATATACTTTGCTTTGTTCAGTACTTGATCATTTGCAGGATGAAAAAATTAGTAGCACTTGCAAAATAAATGGTTGCTACACTAAAATAGGACACATGCACACACACACAAAAAATGCAGTGCCAAGATATGATACTAATTTCTGTTCTTAATCACAGTCTTAATGTTCTCAGCCAGACTTCAGCAGCTGGAGTTCATAAGAGCTGCTTGACTTTACTTATCATGCTCTTAGGTGTGCACACATACTTGGAAATAAAGTATGCTTATCTAGTTTGAAATTACTTTTTAGTAGTCGGTACAATGCTGGAGCCAAGTAACAAGTCTGAGTGATAAACTATGAGCTTTTCTAAGGTACCTTTGGAAGTCTGCCATGTTTTCTTGTATTTAGCACTGACACAAATGTGCCCCTACAGTTGCAGCTTGTTTAGGGCTATTGTCCAAAAAGACAGAAGTAATTTTCTTGGCGACTCACACACTTTGCGTAGTGAGTTTTAGTGTCTACCTTCATTCTGGTCCCAAAGTATAGAACAACAAGATTTAAAAACAACTCCAGCGGCCATTACTCAGATGAACAAATTAGCATAGCATAAGCATAGCATCTTTATTTATAACGCACTTTACATCCAACTATGTTGACCAAAGTGCTACAAATATAAAACAGAGAGGAAACAGTTTAAATTACATATAAAATATCTTAAAATTAAAAGTAATATAATTAATAAGAAACGTATTAAGAGACATCAACAAGTCCTGCTGTGCTAAAAGCCAAGGTAAATAAATATGTTTTAAGACGTGATTTAAAAACAGATAAGGAAGGTGCCTGTCTAACATGTAAAGGCAACTCATTCCACAATTTTGGTGCTGCCACAGCAATTACAGCTTTGTTCCATTGTGGGTTTTATGACGCTCAAAATTATTACTTGTTCTTCTTTATTTTGTACTGTCAGAGTGAGAATGTGAGGATCACGACTGTAGAAGGCGTGACTGCTGTATCTACAGGTACAAATAATTGGAGATAAAGTATCTGAATTTCACGACCTTGCCTCCAAACGTGCTCCTTCCAGTTTTTTTCTATATATGATCCCCCAGTTCTACAAGCTCTTCATTCCCGTTTATATGCCCCACCTTCCCTTGCCTTTTCAGTTCTTTCGTTCTTTCGCTTCTTCACTTCTGTTTAGGACATGGGGATCTGCCAGGCCCGGGATCCGCCGCCAGTGCCCTTTAAGGCCTTTCCCAAACCGTAGCTCAATTCAATTCATTGTTAAGACGTCTGAGATGGGATCTCAAAACTGGACTGTAGGTGGAAGACAGCTGGTGCCATAAACTGCCACCTACAGTCCAAGGATGGTCGTTCACAGCGACATAGATGGCTTTTTTCACTCCTCTTTCAAACCATCAGTCTTCTCTGTCTGAAAAGTGAACACTGGCATCCTCGAAAGAGTGACCTTGATCCTATAGATGCAGATGTACAGCTGAGTCTTGTCCTCTCAAGTTCTTCCACTTCTTCAGACATTCCCTTATGTCCATTTTGTTAGTTACAACAATCTCCCTCAAGATAACTGCTGACATTTGAATTTATATTATAATTGGTATTGTTTATGCTGAGACGATGAATTCAAAAACTGAGGTGAAAAAGTTGCTGGAAACACGCAGGAGGAATCAACTGGCCAATCACAATAGTTGCGGGCTCCTACGATGTGACGTGTAGTTACATTTCTCAGTTATGTGAAAGGTTACGGCTTAGGGTTAAAAGGGGTTTTGGGTTACATCATAAGTTACGGCGCAGATTTCATTACTCATCCTTTGGACTGTTTGGCTCTCTCCCATCTGCTGCATGAAGCCAGAGGTGAGACATCAATATGTGAGCAACAGAGCCCAAAACCATCAGTACTGCTTCCCATTTACTAGTCGTGTGTGGGCATGGTTCTTTTTATTTCCCCAATTTTTTAAAACTGGAAATAAAATGAAAATGAGCTAAAAAGGTGAAAAGTGTGCAATTCAGTCTCTTGCCAAGGGTACCACTGTGACATTATCTCTTTGTCACAGGCCCGGCCCTGTTAGTGTGCACACGTTCAAGCCATACACGCATGAGTAAATGTGTGCCCATGTGCACGCACGTTTTCAGTGCCAATCTTGCTTTTTTGCTCAAAATGAAAGGCATCATGTTTGTCTACACGCGTTCATCTGCAGATTAGCCCCTGGCTGCCTGCTTGGCCCCATGCAGGAGAGAGTGGAAATACACACTTTCCAGCAGCCTTTGTTGTGCCACACTACCGGCTCGCAAAAACATCAACGCCTCTACCTTAATATTTTTCAACAAGGGGATGATACTCCAATTCACAGAACTGTTTCACAAGCTTTCAGGCTGAGTCAAGCAATATTATTGAATGAGATTAGTTCCAATTTATTCTGGCTTTATAGAAAACCTTGTATCCAATGAAACTGGAGGAAAATGTGTGCAAATATAAGTCCTAAAGTATCTGAGTAAACACATCCAAGTATTTTTGAATCTATTCGTTCAGTTCTGCTTGTTCCCCCCCGCATGTGGTTTTTTTTCTCTTGCTGTGCACTTGGATGTCATGAAAATCCAATTAGGTGGACTCATTCTGTGAGAACACCACAAAACCACACTCCATGATGGCAATCATATGAATTCTTCATATGGGATTTTAGATGCTCCCCTCTCTTTGCACACACCGTGTCTACACAAAAGATAGAGTAATTGGCAAACAGATCGCCATACAAAATGCTTTTCCCGTCTCCTTTATGGGCTCTCGGCACAACAATGGGCACTTCTGTAATCTCTGCTGTGTGATTCTGAAATGAAAAACCAATCAAATGTGTCTCCTGTTGGGCGAATACTACCGTATGTAGAGCAGGTTGCCAGCATTTAGTGGCTCCCCCATTGATACATGAGCCAAAGAAACATAATAGTCTAATGTATTTGATTGTTTTAGACTTTTTTACAGGGGTTTTTTCAGCCTTTTGGTCACAGTCCTTTTGCAAATCAAATAAAAGCTCAAATATTTCTTATACGCTCATTGGCCACTTTATTATGTATGCCCATTCAACTGTGATTATTTCAGCCAATCACATGGCAGCAAATCAGTGCATTTCTGCATGTAGACATGTTCACGACAACGTGCTGAAGTGAGCATCAAACTAAGCATCAGAAAAAGGGTGATTTAAGTTTTGGTGCTAGATGGGCTGATCTCAGTATTTCAAAAACTAGTGATTTACTCTGACTAGAGTTTACAGAGAATGGTTCGAAAAGGGGAAAATAATCCAGTGAACGGCAGATCTCTGGACGAAAAGGTCTTGTTGATGTAACTACTCATTACAACAAAGGTGTGCAGAAGAGCATCATGGGCAACGGAAGCAGAAGACCACACCATGTGTAACTGAGGCTACAATGAAAGCACTGATCCATCCAGCCTTGTACCAACACTCCACTGTATCAACACTCCAGGTAATGGTGCGGGGGTTGTATTCTTGGCCCACTTTGAAGCCCTTACTAGTTGAGCATTGTTTAACCACCACAGTCTACCTGGGTACTGTGGTTGGTCATGTCCATCGCTTTATGTTAGCTAGATAGCAAACAGAAAAAAGTGCTTGTATGAATGTGTGTGTGAATGGATGACTGAGACATGTTGTATAATGTACTTTAAGTGCTTTAACCACAGTTTTCCCATCTTCTGATGGCTGCTTCAAGCAAACTGGTTTCTTGAACGTTGTCACGATCTGAGGAGGCAGACCGTGCGGTGGTGTGTGTGGTGGACCCAGGTGGGAACACACGAGAGTAGACTGGAGTAAACTTAACTGAAAGTGAGCCTTTATTGTAGCTGGTGACAAGGAGTGCAGATAAGGCAGAAACGCATTGACAAACTAAACTATGACTAAACTGGGAAAGTAAAACTAGGAAAAACTATGAAGACACAGGAAACCATAACTATGAATACTAAGACTGGCTGTGACAACATGGAGGGTGGGAACACAGACGGCGCGACACAGACTAATCTTTCTTCGACAGAAATACAGCAAGCTGTCCATACCTGAGGCCTTGGAAACTGCCAAGCAAAGACTCATCAGCCTTGGCCAGCCGCTTGAGGAGGTACACCAGAGAGATAGAAGGCAGGAGAATAAACCAGCTGTTCTCCACAGAACCAGCAAAGGTGTACTCTCAGTGGCAAGGGAACATAATAATAAGAGAACAGCACCACCAAGGCTGGAGACGGAGCAATACTGGAAGAGCATATGGGAGAAGGACGCAACCCATAACGGCAATGCTCAGTGGCTAGTGGATCTGAGGGCAGACCACAGCGACCTCCCTGAACAGGGTCCAGTAACCATCACAGTGGCAGATATCCAAGAAAGGGTCTCCAGTATGAAGAGTTGGACAGCACCAGGGCCCGACATGGTTCACGCCTACTGGCTAAAGAAGCTGACTGCACTCCACGAGCGTCTGGCAGCACAAATGAACCAGCTGCTAGTTAACGAGAGACACCCGGAATGGCTAACCGAAGGTCGGACGGTCCTGATCCCCAAGGACCCCAAGAAGGGACCGGTCCCCTCCAACTACCGACCAATAACCTGCCTCAGTACTACATGGAAGCTCCTGTCAGGCATCATATCGGCTAAGATGAACAGGCACATGGGTCAATACATGAGCGGGACACAGAAAGGAATTGGCAAGAATACCAGAGGCGCAAAACACCAGCTACTGGTAGACAGAACAGTCAGCCGAGACTGCAAGACCAGACTGACCAACCTGTGCACTGCCTGGATTGATTACAAGAAGGCCTATGACTCAATGCCCCACAGCTGGATACTGGAATGCCTAGAATTGTACAAGATCAATGGGACCCTAAGAGCCTTCATCAGGAACTCAATGGGGATGTGGCGTACAACACTAGAGGCCAACTCCAAGCCCATAGCACAAGTCACCATCAAGTGCGGGATCTACCAAGGAGATGCTCTGTCCCCACTGCTGTTCTGCATAGGCCTGAACCCCCTCAGTGAGATCATTAACAAGACTGGCTACGGATACCGACTACGGAACGGAGCAGTTGTCAGCCACCTCCTGTACATGGATGACATCAAGCTGTATGCCAAGAGTGAACGAGACATCGATTCACTGATCCACACTACCAGGCTATACAGCAATGACATTGGAATGTCGTTCGGACTGGAGAAGTGTAGTCGGATGGTAACAAAGAGAGGGAAGGTAGTCAGAACTGAGGGGATTGAACTACCAGAAGGCAACATTGCAGACATAGAGGACAGTTACAAGTACCTGGGGATCCCGCAGGCAAATGGGAACCATGAAGAGGCCGCTAGAAAGGCTGCAACCACCAAGTACCTGCAGAGGGTCAGGCAAGTCCTGAGGAGTCAGCTGAATGGTAAGAACAAGATCCGGGCCATCAACACGTACGCCCTGCCCGTGATCAGGTACCCTGCTGGGGTAATAGGCTGGCCAAAGGAGGAGATAGAAGCCACTGACATAAAGACAAGAAAGCTCCTTACCATGCATGGAGGGTTTCACCCCAAGTCCAGCACCCTGAGGCTGTACGCTAAGCGGAAGGAAGGGGGCCGGGGACTGGTGAGTGTCAGCACCACAGTCCAGGATGAGACAAGAACATCCAAGAATACATTGGGAAGATGGCCCCAACTGACCGAGTGCTCAGTGAATACCTCAGGCAGCAGAAACCCAAGAAAGAGGAGGGAGACGAGGAACCATCATGGAAGGACAGGCCCCTGCACGGTATGTACCACCGGCAGATAGAGGAGGTGGCTGATATCCAGAAATCCTACCAGTGGCTGGACAAAGCTGGACTGAAAGACAGCACAGAGGCACTAATCATGGCAGCACAAGAACAAGCTCTGAGTACAAGATCCATAGAGGCTGGGGTCTATCACACCAGGCAAGACCCCAGGTGCAGGCTGTGTAAAGATGCCCCAGAGACAATCCAGCACATAACAGCAGGGTGCAAGATGCTAGCAGGCAAGGCATACATGGAACGCCATAACCAAGTGGCCGGCATAGTGTACAGGAACATCTGTGCCGAGTATAACCTGGAAGTCCCGAGGTCAAAATGGGAGATGCCCCCAAGGGTGGTGGAGAATGACCGAGCTAAGATCCTGTGGGACTTCCAGATACAGACGGACAAAATGGTGGTGGCTAACCAACCGGACATAGTGGTGGTAGACAAACAGAAGAAGACGGCCGTAGTGATCGATGTAGCGGTTCCAATGACAGCAATATCAGGAAGAAGGAACACGAGAAGCTGGAGAAATACCAAGGGCTCAGAGAAGAGCTCGAGAGGATGTGGAGGGTGAAGGTAACGGTGGTCCCCGTGGTAATCGGAGCACTAGGTGCGGTGACTCCCAAGCTAGGCGAGTGGCTCCAGCAGATCCCGGGAATAACATCGGAGATCTCTGTCCAGAAGAGCGCAGTCCTGGGAACAGCTAAGATACTGCGCAGGACCCTCAAGCTCCCAGGCCTCTGGTAGAGGACCCGAGCTTGAAGGATAAACCGCCCGCAGGGGCGTGCTGGGTGTTTTTATATATATATATATATATATATCATCCAATACTGATTAACGACTTGTTTATTATTTATATTACACATATATATATATATATATTATATATATATATTTGTGATGTATATATATATGTGATGTGTATATATTATGTATTGATATATATATACTGTATATATATGTATATGATAATATATGTATATGATATATATATATGTATGTATTATATATATATATATATATATATATATCTATATATATATATATGTATATATATATATATATATATATATATATATATGATAATATATATATATATTATGTATATATATATATATATATTTATATATATATATATATATATATATATATATATATATATATGTGTGTGTATATATGTGTATATATATATGTATATATATGTGTATATATATATATATATATTGTGTGATTAATGTAATAAGTCAAAAGGTTATTGTTTATATGTATAATATCAAATCAAATCAAATCACTTTTATTGTCACATCACATGTGCAGGTACATTGGTACAGCACATGTGAGTGAAATTCTTGTGTGCGAGCTTCACAAGCAACAGAGTTGTGCAAAATACAATAATGTAAACAAGCAAAATACAAGAATGGCTACATCTGAAACTAATAAATATATGTACAATATATAATAGTATATGCATTTCTGGATGTGTATACTAAATATTTTTCTACGTGTGTGTGTGTGTGTGTACACATATTTTACAAATTAAATAGAGTAAACAATAAATAAAATATATAAAAATATACAGAGTGAGACATGTGCAAAACAGTGGCATTACTGTACAGTATGGAGTGCATAATGTTGAAGTTCCAGTAGTGAAGGTGAGGTGTCTATGACGTGTTCAGCAGTCTGATGGCCTGGTGGAAGAAGCTGTCTCTCAGTCTGCTGGTACGGGACCGGATGCTGCAGAACCTCCTTCCTGATGGAAGTAGTCTGAACAGTTTATGGCTGGGGTGACTGGAGTCCTTGATGATCCTCCCCGCTTTCCTCAGGCACCGCTTCCTGTAGATGTCTTGGAGGGAGGGAAGCTCACCTCCAATTATCCGTTCAGAGCACCGCACTACTCGCTGGAGAGCTTTGCAGTTGTAGGCGGTGCTGTTGCCATACCAGGTGGTGATGCATCCAGTGAGGATGCTCTCAATGGCACAGTGATAGAAGGTCCTGAGGATGCGGGGGCTCATGCCGAATCTTTTCAGTCTCCTGAGAAAGAAGAGGCGCTGCTGCGCCTTCTTCACTGTTTTGTTTGTGTGTACTGACCACGTAAGATCCTCAGCCAGATGTACACCAAGGAACCGGAAGCTGCTCACTCTCTCCACAGCAGCGCCGTTGATGGTGATGGGGGTGTGTACTTCTCTGCACCTCCGGAAGTCCACTATCAACTCCTTTGTCTTTGCGACGTTGAGGGTGAGATGGTTGTCTTGACACCAGTGGGTCAGGGCGCTGACCTCCTCCCTGTAAGCCGTCTCATCACCTTGGTGATAAGACCCACCACTGTAGTGTCGTCCGCAAACTTCACAATGATGTTGGAGTTGTTAGTGGCTGTGCAGTCGTAGGTGTAGAGTGAGTACAGGAGAGGGCTCAGTACACACCCCTGTGGAGCACCAGTGTTCAGTGTGATGGGGGATGAGGTGATGCTGCCCAGTCTGACCACTTGGCGTCTGTCAGACAGGAAGCTAAGGATCCAGCTGCAGAGGGAGCTGCTCAGTCCTAGATCCTGCAGTTTCCTGTCCAGCTTCGAGGGAACGATGGTATTGAATGCTGAGCTGTAATCTACAAACAGCATTCTCACATACGTGTCTCTCTTCTCCAGGTGTGACAGGGCAGTGTGTAGTGTCAGGGCTATGGCATCATCAGTGGACCTGTTGTGGCGGTATGCGAACTGTAGAGGGTCCAGTGAGTCGGGTAGTGCAGAGCGGATGAAGTCCCTGACCAGCTTCTCGAAGCATTTGCTCACGATGGGGGTCAGGGCTACAGGTCGCCAGTCGTTCAATGAGGAGATGGTGGAGGATTTGGGTACAGGGACGATGGTGGCCATTTTGAAGCAGGCTGGGACTACAGACAGAGAGAGGGAAAGGTTGAAGATGTGCGTGAACACTCCAGCCAGCTGAGCCGCGCATGACTTGAGGACGCGGCCGGGAATCCCGTCCGGACCAGTAGCTTTGCGTGCGTTCACCTTCCTGAAGCACTTCCGCACATCCTCCTCAGACACAGTGTGCGCACTGACGTCATCCGCGGTGCGCACACTGTCCGGTCTCATGGTGTTCGCTGTGTCGAATCTAGCGTAGAATACGTTTAGATCCTCACACAGAGAGGCCGTGGTCTGCGGTGTGCTGGGTTTCCCTCTAAAGTCTGGATCGTGTTTAGTCCCTGCCACATACTCCGAGGGTTGTCAAACTGTTGCTCCACCCTGTCCCTGTACTCACGTTTGGCTGCTTTGATCGTCTTCCGGAGTTGGTAATGTGCGTGTTTGTAGTCCGATGTGTTCGCGGAGGCAAAGGCGGTGCTCCGTGCCGCCAGTGCCGCGCGAACATCTCCGTTAATCCAGGGTTTTTGATTTGGGAAGGATTTAACTGTTCTGGATGGGACGACATCTTCCACGCATTTCCTGATAAATCCGCAGACTGAGTCTGTGTATTCATCAATGTCCCTAGCAGCCACGTGAAACATTTCCCAGTCCGCGTGATCAAAACAGTCCCGCAGCGCAGACTCCGATTGGTCCGTCCAACAGTGCACCGCCCTCCGGGTTGGAGCTTCCTGTTTCAGCTTCTGCCTGTAGGCGGGCAGGAGCAGGATGGAGCGGTGATCTGATTGGCCGAATGGGGCGCGGGGGAGGGCTTTGTACGCATCCCGGAAAGAGGTGTAGCAGTGGTCGAGTAGCCGGTCTCCACGAGTGTTAAAATGGATGTGTTGGTGGAGTTTGGGTGAGACTTTCTTCAGGTTTCCCTTATTAAAGTCCCCGGTCGTGATAAACGCTGCCTCTGGGTGTGCGGTTTCCTCGCTGCTGATCGCGCTGTACAGTTCCCTGAGTGCTCGGTCAGTGTCGGCTTGTGGGGGAATGTAAACAGCCGTAATAATCACTGCTGTAAATTCCCTCGGTAGCCAGAATGGCCGGCACTTAATCATCAGGTACTCCAGTGGTATATATATGACTATTGTGCATTGTCACAAGCTTACGGCCATACCACCCTGAGCACGCCCGACCTCGTCTGATCTCGGAAGCTAAGCAGGGCTGGGCTTGGTTAGTACTTGGAGGGGCAGCACGGTGGCACGGTGGTTAGCACTGTTGCCGCACAGCAAGAAGGTCCTGAGTTCAATTCCACCATCAGGCCGGGGTCTTTCTGTGAGGAGTTTGCATGTTCTCCCCGTGTTTGCGTGGGTTCTCTCCGGGTACTCCGGCTTCCTCCCACTGTCCAAAGACATGCACTTAGTGGGGATAGGTTAATTGGTTAATCCAAATTGCCCATAGGTGTGAATGTGCGAGTGAATGTGAGTGCGAATGGTTGTCTGTCTCTGTGTGTTGGCCCTGCGACAGACTGGCGACCTGTCCAGGGTGTACCCCGCCTCTCGCCCTATGACAGCTGGGATAGGCTCCAGCGCCCCCCGCGACCCTGAACAGGATAAGCGGACGCGAATGGATGGATGGATGGATGGATGTATATATGTACACAT
>NW_024582456.1:993614-1000138 GCF_018398535.1 Haplochromis burtoni
ATATATATATAATCGAGCATTTATTCTGTTGCTTACAGGAAAGGTCATTTCATTTTACACTTTTCACTGCAAGCACAAATAGTTTGAATAGTTCTCTGTTCTCTCACAAAAGGATTGGTTTCTAAAACCAATCCTTTGCAGTGCTTTCTTTGTCCGATCATAAAGTTATTGAAATAACTGAGAGACAGACAACATTTTCAAAGCCCTCGTCTTTTTCTCCTTCTGCCAGTCTACCATAGTCAGGTGAATGATTGAACCACAGACAGTATTAAGCATAGGCGTGGCTTTCAAGTCATAAAAATTAAGCCAATGTGGAAGTACCTTAAACCTGCCGTCTGTGTGAAGGCCATCAGATGGCGATAGCTGTGGTTAAAAAATAAATTAAAAATGGGCTCAGTGACTCATTTTAGCTCATACTGAACAAAAAATAAAAATAATAAGTATTTTTTGGAAACCTTGGCCATGTGTTTCAAATGTGAGGATTATTTGTGCCATGACATGTGTTGTTAGCCAATGAGTGTGTGGATATCTTGCAGCCAAAATGGTCATGGTGGAAAGGTCTGTAAAACATGACTTCAGAAACCAGTGGGTGGTGTCAAGCTAGCTACATCCATCTTCTATGCTGTGTGTTGACAGATATAGCTAACAACATAATAACCTCTTAGGTCAGTATGTCCCTCTGCTTGATCAAATCTAGCCTCAAACTTGTCATATAGTCTCATATTTCCTGACAGTGCCAATCAGCAAAGCCCTTGGGATGAGGCTTGGGTAGACAGCGCCTCTTAGCTGATTTTTGTTTTTCTTCCTTTTTTGAATTTGAACTCACTCATCTGCCATTTAAATCAGTGCCTATAACCAACTGACTACCAAATGCTGTGTGACTGCTTGACTCTCATCTGTATTTTTGGCTTTTTCTGGTTTAACCCTCAAGGCAGGCGTTGCAGATTTGCAACAAGTAAAAGCTAACAACCTGATTACCCCACATACATATTTTATGAGGTTTTTTTTTACTCAGAAGTACCACTGCAGGTATTCTTTTGTGCATTAGCAACAAAAACTTAATTTGAGCCTGAGAGGGTTAAATGTGTGTTTTAGGACTTTTCAGCTTTACTGCCCATTTCAAAAGTAGTCAAAACATAATAAATTACAATCATTTTTTCATCATTAGCTTGATGAAAAAATGTAAATACCTTACTTATAGCTATGTTACTTATTTCTTTTTTACAGCATAAATAGCAAGCTGTGATTTGAAAACTACAACTGGGAGTACAAACCATGTACTCCCTGCATCCATTACTCTCATTACTCAGTCCTTTTTGTCTTACAGTACTGTGGTATAAATGAGGCTTGTCAGGGTCTCTTAGAGTCGCTGACACTTTAAAGAAGTTGCATCTTACGTCACTTTACACTGCCAGCTAAACGCTCTTTTCCTGTTCTCTTTCTTCCCACTGTGGGCTGTTGTCTCTTTCCTCCCCCTGTAGTTGTGTAATATTTAATATTCAGAACATTCAGACACAGTTCAGTGCTGTGGCTGCACAGGAGACATATTTAGTGACTGAGGAGAGCCCAGATGCATTGATATAAAGTGTTCTCTCCTTCACTTTTGAGGGGAGTGTCAGCTTGTCAAGCTTTGAGAAGGATTACTTTCTGACTTGTACTTCATTCTTTACCGGAGTCCTGTCATAGAGCTGTGTGATTAAGTTTAGCTTGAAATTTGTAAGGCAAGCAAAAAAAACACATAAAAATAATGCAAGCATAAAGATGACTCATGCATTTGTACAGCAGCCTATATATATATATATTAGTGTTTATTTTCAACTATGTATATGTCACCGCTCTGTAGGGATGGGAATATTGCTGCATAGATTTTTAAACCCTTTTCATGCCAACTTATGTTGCAATTTCCTGACTGTTCCTCTAATATCCACTGCAGAGTCACGCTCTGGGCTTTTCTGAGATGACTTGACAAGTATTGAATGGATTAACATAGCATTTTAGTATTGATTTCCATGCATTTTTATTTTTATTTTATTTCCTGAATTACAATTAGCAGATTAGAACACCCACACCTAGTAAACAATGAACTGGCACCAATTCTTCACCCCACATCTGACTTTGGCTGTAGCATAAGTTTGGCATGTTTATAATTGTCCTGCTATAATGAAACTATCCTGTACTGTTATTTCTTTTAGTTTAAATTAGTAATGTTAGCATTATGTAAAAAAAAAAAAAAAGTGCATTTTGATGAGGATTATTTACATGGAGAATGCCTGACTGAGGTTTCAGCATAAATCCAGAAGTCACTGAGATTGAATGTGAGCTATTTAACCTGCAGGTGACGCTTACACTGTCTGGTTCAAGCCCAAAGTGATCTTTAAGTCAATAAAAGACACTTCAACTGCACTCCAACGATTGCTCTGTGAGCTCGGATATGGTCTGTGGAGTAATGACTGGTTCCCCTCTGGGACTAAAAACATTGTGAGACCTCAGTAGAAGCCACTGATAGACATCCTGATCACTCAAGTGTAAAGAAACCAGATACAAGACCCTGCTGCACCCACTGGGACCTGTGGAGGACTGTACACAAGCTTTTTGTGTTGTTTTGCCACTGCTTGAAAGTTTTACCACAGCATTGTCTTTCTCTCTGGTTTAAACAGTGAATCTAGTTTTAATAGAAAAAAAACCTAGTGTGTGATTAATCCTTTAAGAGCGGCATCAAGCTTTTATTTTGGGATGTTCTCTGTGATTGCATAACAACATGCAGTGGTAAATCTTTTTTTTTTTTTTTTGATGTAGCTACTTTCCCTCTATCTGTGATTTCACGCTGTTTTCAAGTATTTCAACAACCGGGATCTTTTTGCATTCCCTCAAAGGAAATACATAATAGCCTTGTAGCCAACATTGTGGACAAATATATTGTATCATGGCCACTTTTTGTTATGAGCTATTACTCACTCTTACTGCAGTGGTACACAAACATGAGTATGAATTTTATTATTCTACAAAAGCCTGATGATAATATAACAAGCAGCAGAGCTGGTACCGTAGGGCCAGTTCAGTTTGTATTTATCTCTTTTTTGCGCAGTTTGTAGCTTGAACACCTGCAAGTAAAAGAAATACTGTGAGAATTACATTCCTCACTGGCTTTCTGAGAAGAGCAGCACTTTTCATGGGCACCTTGGTGATTTTTAGTGCTGAATCGATCTCTGCCAGTTTACAGATTTAACAAATAATGTTCAAATCAATTAGGGGCAAAAATATCCAGAAGGATTCTTAGGCTTTTCTTCCTTGTCAGTGTTGCCAGTTTCTCACAAAGGATGCCACACAACTGCTGTAAACAGGCTGATTATTAAAGTTTCACTAATTTTCCTTTAAGTGTAAGTGCATTAGAGTAGCCTTATGCTACTATTTAGACTATTTGTATTTCTGTAGTGTTAATTCACTAATCTTCAGTTGTGTTTCCTTTGCTTGATAAAGGCTGCAGAGCATCAGCTGAATAATGGCGTGACACCAACACATGCATTTTTTTCAACATGTTGCGTTCTATTAAGATGACCCACAGGAGACTGCTCTTCATGTATGGATGCTCACTAAAATGCTACACAACAATCACTAAAACAATGGAGAAGTTGAAATCACAAAAAAATAAGAGAAAAAAATTTAAAATATAGAACATGATTAAAACGGGCAGCACGGTGGTTAGCACTGTTGCCTCACAGCAAGAAGGTCCTGAGTTCAATTCCACCATCAGGCTGGGGTCTCTCTGTGTGGAGTTTGCATGTTCTCCCCATGTTTGCGTGGGTTCTCTCCGGGTACTCCGGCTTCCTCCCACCGTCCAAAGACATGCAACTTGTGGGGATATCCAAATTGCCACTAGGTGTGAATGTGCGAGTGAATGTGAGTGTGAATGGTTGTCTGTCCCTGTGTGTTGGCCCTGCGACAGACTGGCAACCTGTCCAGGGTGTACCCCGCCTTTCGCCCTGTGACAGCTGGGATAGGCTCCAGCGCCCCCCGCGACCCTGAAAAGGATAAGCGGAAGCGAATGGATGGATGGAACATGATTAAAACATAATTCTAAATATCTAAAGCTAACATCTTATACTGTTCACAGAATGACACTGGTGAAAAGGCAAAGGTGAGCTTTGAAAGCTATTAGAGAAGCAAACAACCTGACCTGAAATGTTTTAGTGTTTCAGAGCTGCAGCTGCGAGGCTGTAGAAACCAGTCTGGGACTATTAACAGCTGCTGATCAGCTGGTTTAAGCATTCAACAAGGGATATAAAACTGTAATATCTCTGCAAATACTCAAGGAAAAGCCCATGCAAGCATTTATATGTGAACTAAAGGTATTTAAAGTGAATCCTTTACCTCACAGGTAGCCAAAACAGGCAAAATATATGTTTACCAGATACTTAGGCATTCACTCTGTTGCAGCTGACTGTGCGAAGACTGCCTGTTATTCACAAACCTGCAATTTGTCAGCGGATCTCACGATTCACTGTACTCTGAGCATGGTCTGAAAGATGGCAACCTATCACTGCATCGTCCAAAAATTGGATACTCTGATCGAGACTAAACATGCGACTTTGTAGAAAACTCTATAAATGTTCTATATGATCTCATCTATATGCGCACATCTCAAAAGGGAAGCAGCTGGCAGAAAGACATCAAATTATCTCGGAAACACAGCAACACAAAGAAATATTATTTCACACGCGCGCGCACAAACACACGGAGTATGCGCACTCTCACAGAGCTGCCTTAAGTGTGTTTATCTTTGTTCCTATAGAGAGATGAAGAATACCATCTGTCATATTACCCATTTCACTTCTCACATATAACCGCCCTCACAACATGAGACGATATTACATCAACGAAAGAGGCTTGACTGGGGAGGGCCGCTATATTCATTGGCATGGAGACATGCAATTGCATTTTAAAGTGCAGTAACAAATTCAGGATGAAAGCAAAGCCTTATCTTTGGTCTCATCTGCCAACCTGGTATGGATTGGATGGGGAAAGTGATTGGGCCTTCTGTTATAATTTAGTCTTCTCTTCAATCTTGGAACTTTGCTGCCACTGTCCGATAAAATCGTACGGGGCTGGGACCATGTTATTGATTGAAACATTAGCCTAAACATATTTTATGTCAGCACTTTTACCTTTAAATCAGTCTCTGTTCAGAGGATGTGCTTTATAATCTGGGTTATGTTCATCAAAGATTTTGATTTATTTTATGTTCTTTTATTTCCTTTGGACTGTTTTTTTTTTTGTTCTTTGTAGCCTGCTAAGCCAAGGACATTGATGCTGTTATTTTGCCACAGTCAAAGAAACCTTTTTATAAATTTTCTTTCAGACTGCAAGGGAGTGAATCTATTACTGATGGAGGCGAGGAACGGAGAGGAATAGCATAATGATACGGTCACATCCCACTTGATGTCATGGCAAACAGCACATTTACCACACATGGCACATCCCGGCGAGGCTTTGCTTTGTTCGTTTTGATACATTTTCAATCAAATCCTGGTGAGAGTGTAGAGAAACGCGCACATGAAGGATGCGCAAATATGAAATGACACGCATTTTTACAACCAGCTGAAGGCACGCTAGTGATGAACAGAACAGAATGACCAAAAAAAGGATCCATCCTGTAACTCGTAGATGTACAACAACATATGCAATCATTGGGCACATTTTCTTTGCTTTCTCCGCAGAGTGAAGTTAAAAGAAGGCGTGACGTTCCTCGGCGCTCGCCCCAGCAACCCCACCCAGTGGATAGTTAGTCAAGATGTGAGGAGCGAAGGCCACCGAGTGGTGACTCTCCACTGCCGCAGGAAGGAGTCCAGCTATGATCAGCAAAGGTCAGCCCATAAAGTGCTTTTCTTTGAATGACTATATCGAGTTTGGGAGAATGGCCTCTTAGTGACTTGTAAACATCTTCATGACCTTCAATTATAAGACATTAAAGTAAGTTCCTCACTGATGACAGCTTTTTAGTATGTGTATTTGTTTTTTTTAATGTGTTCATAACTACTGAACTCAACAGCCTGACTTCACATTAGCCACTAAAAAGGTAGTTGTCACTTTTTGGATGTGCACAATTTGAGTTAGTAGCATCAGTTAGATGGCTTCAGTAGGCTTATCTCCAGAGTGATTTTTACTGTTGAATTAAAAAGTTGCTGATCATTCACATTTGGAAGGAGACACACACACACTCACAGGCACCGTGTGAATGGTTATTTAAGCGATGTTCTCTTTGCTCAAATGACACACTTGACTTGACATAAAGGCCACGTCTGTTGACACAACTGTGGAGAGAGAAAAGTTAATCGACTATTGCAGCATCCCCTCTTCCGTCTCTCTCTCTCTCTTTCCCTCGTGCTGTCGTTTTTATTTGCGTACTTACTCTCTCCACTAGCAGGCCTCAAAGTTGTTTTGGTCATTTCCCATCTGCATTCACATCCTTAAACTAATCTGGCAGATAGGAACGTGATTGCCAGCGCAAGAGGAGGCAGGGGGGGGGG